>NC_049908.1:22001985-22301985 GCF_001411555.2 Juglans regia
GTAACACACCTCTGTGAATTATTGTAAATTGTAAATATTCTACTCACTTGGAGGGGAGTGGTCATCCAGAGAAAGGGATGAAAACAGAATGGAGAGAAAAGGAATACTATAGAATTCTCATTGATACTTTTCATTACATGTTCCTCTCCTTATATTCCGTTTGCTGGTAACAGATTCCCCTCTGGGTTACTTTGCTACAGTGCATACAATACTGACTATGGACTGGACTTAAAAGGAAATCACTACTTGACACTGGGCTAACTAGACTGAGGCTCGACCCAACATTAAATGACTTATGAGGCTAATAATAATTTGCAACCTTCTTCAGAATTTATTCTCCCTGGCCCAAGGCAAGCTAAGCCCACCAAGCCCACCAAGCCCACCAAGCCCACGGCCACTTCACTTCTAGCTTCTAGGTTTCACTTCACTTCAACACTTGTGTTCTTTTCCCGAACTCATGCCGCCGTCTCCATCTTCTCTTCTCTCAACCCTAATCTCCTTCAGCTTGTTACATTCCATCCTCCATTAGAACACCTTGTCCATAAGGTGTGGGAAGTTGTCCTTTGAGATATGCATAGCCCTCCCAAGTGGCTTCTTCAAAGCTACGTCCTTGCCATCGAACTAAAAGTTTGACTTTTGCTCAATTTCTGGCCTTACCATCCTTCTCCCAATATCTCTTCTGGCTCGAGCCGTAAAACACCTTGCTCGTCGACAAGGGGAAGGCTCGGTATCGCTGTGAACCGAGACCCTAATTTTTGCTTCAGCAGAGATACGTGTACCGTGGGGTGGATGTGTGCCGACGGGGGTAGATCTAAGGTATATGCAACCTTTCCCACCTTGGCCACGATCTGGAAGGGGCCATAATATCGTGGGGTTAACTTCAAGTCACGCTGCTAGCTCATAGAGGTTTGTCTATACGGTTGCAGGCGCATGTATACCAACTCCCCTTTATCAAACTCCTTCTCTTTCCATCTTGTGTTTGCGTATTTTTTCATGCGGTTTTGGGCTCTGTGTAAATTGTCCCGTACCAGATCTGAGATTTGTGTTCGGGATTTTAGTGTTAGGTCCACTTCGTCTCACTTGGTTGTGCTAGGAACATAGTCTAGGAGTCGTGGGGGTGGGTAGCTGTAGAGAGCCTCGAATGGGGTCGTCCGAGTAGAGGCGTGATGCGTGGTATCATACCACCATTCTGCTAAAGCCACCCACTTTGACCAGTCAGTAGGACGTTCACTGGAAAAACATCTCAAATAGCCTTCTAGGGTTTTATTGACCACCTCTATTTGGCCATCAGATTGGGGGTGGTAGGCTGAGCTTGTAGCCAGTTGCACCCCTTGTAAGGAAAATAGTTTCTGCCAAAAATGGCTAGTGAAGATGCTATCTCGGTCAGAGACAACAGATTGGGGAAGACCATGGAGTTTGAGGATTTTTTTTAGGAAGAGCTCAGCAACAGTTTTGGCTGTGTATGGGTGTTTCTGAGGGGTGAAATGGCTGTATTTGGTGTATTTGTCGACCACCACCCATAAGCAGTTGAAACTCTTAGAGGGTGGAAGGCCATCGATGAAGTCCATAGAAATATGGAACTAGGGTTTGCTGGGTATAGGTAAGGGTTGGAGAAGGCCACTGGGGTAAGAATTCTCCACTTTCACCCGCTGGCATATCTCACATTCTTTGATTATTTTCTTAACATCCTTCTTGAGTCCCTTCCAGTAGAAGTCTCTTCTTGTCCTCTGGACTGTTTTATCATATCCTGAGTGTCCTCCCCAAGGGCTACTGTGGGTCAGTTCCAATAACTTTTGCTTGAATTCCTCACTATAAGGAATGTACAACCTGTGTTTGTATAAAGGAGCCCATCATTCATAGTATAGGTTTGCCCCAGTTTTTGATCTTGAAACTGTTCCAACAATTCTTGCATGGTAGCATCCTGAGTATAGAGAGCTCGTAGTTCTTCCACCCACCCTATAGAGGGGAAAGTCAGTAGCATCAGGGAGACCTCCATTTCTATTTCTTTTTTGGATAGGGCATCAACAACCTTATTTTCACACCCCTTTTTGTACTCAACCAAAAAATCATAACCTAGTAGTTTAGTGATCCATCTTTGCTGCATGGGATTTCCTATTTTCTGATCCAACATATATTTGAGACTCTGTTGGTTAGTCTTGACCACAAAGGCTCTACCCAACAAGTAGGGCTTCCATTTTTGCACTTCTGAGACCAGTGCAAACAGCTCATTTTCATAAGTCGAAAGTCCTAAGGCTCTACCCTTCAGACCTTGACTATGAAAAGCAATTAGTCTTCCCATATGCATTACGACAACACCAATAGTAGTGCCAGAAGCGTCACACTCTATAGTGAATGATTGAGTGAAGTCTGGGAGGGCTAATACAGGGGGCTGGGTAGCAACCTCCTTAAATTTGTTGAAAGCTATCTTGGCTTCTTCAGTCCATTGGAACTGTTCCTTCTTTAACATTCGAGTTAGTGGTCCTGCAATTCCCCCATAGCCTTTGATAAATCTATGGTAGTACCCCATTAAACCAAGGAACCCCTGCAATGTTTTGATAGTTTTAGGTAAGTGCAAGCCTTCCATTGCCCTCAACTTCTGAGGATCTGCCCTGACACCTTTTCCTGAGATTAAATGGCCTAAGTAAGAGATCGCTATACATCCAAAGTGGCATTTGGACTGTTTAGCATATAGCTGGTTCTTCCTTAGGATCTCCAAGGTCACTTGTAAATGTTGCACATGCTCACCCTTTGTTTTGCTGGACACCAAAATGTCGTCAAAGAATACTAGGATAAATTTGCGCAAATATAAATGGAATATCTCATTCATTAGGCTTTGGAATGTAGAGGGTGCGTTAGTCAAGCCAAAGGGCATTACAAGAAAGTTGTAATGTTCTTCATGTGTCCTAAGGGCTTAATCCTGATCTGGAGGTATCCAGATCGAAGATCCAGCTTGGAAAAAATTTTTGCACCATGCAATTCATCCATAAGCTCCTCCACTACATATATAGGGAATTTGTCCTTGACTGTAACCCCATTTAAGCCCCTGCAGTCCACATGTAGAACCATCATGTAGAATTAGAGACAAACTTGTGTGGAAGGTCCTATAGAAACTGAGGATTGCTCTTGCTGCCAAGATGTTCATCTGGAGAGCCTGAGGCTCTCCCCACCTTAGCTAATTTCAAAAGGAAGAAAATAGTGCAAGAAAACTTATGCTCCATCTGTAAGTAGGTTCCTGAGACCTTGGGTCATGCTCTATAGGGTTGTGGTGCTGCTTGGGCTGTGTGGAACCAAAGCTGCAAAAAAGTGCAAAAGATGACATTTCACATTGAGATGTTCTTTGATATCTGGTCAGTACTAGTGGAACTTCTCGATACTGCAGAGCTTGAGGAGGTTGTTGCTACACTAAGGGGGATTTGGACAGGGAGAAATAAGCCTCTACATGGCAAAGGCTTCATGCACCCTACAGTGTTATCTCAACATGCCAAAGCAGAATTGGTCTCCTACAAAGAGGCATTCAAAGCTTCTCAGGTAGTCCAAGTGCAAACTAATTCTATGGTGCATAAGTGGTCAAAGCCACCATAGGAATACCTTAAAATTAAATGGGATGCTGCTGTCAAGGCTAGGGAAGGTAGGATTGGTGTGGGAGTGCTAATCAGAGATCATCAAGGCCAAGTCATTGGTGCCCTTCGTGGACCTAGGTCCCTTAGAGGAAGTCCTTTTGATGCTGAAGCTTATGGTTTATTAGTAGCAGTTTCTTTTTGCAAGGAGCTAGGCTTGGAGCAGGTTTGTTTAGAAGGTGATTCAAAACAAGTGGTGGACCTATTGCAGAGCCACAACTCAAATCGGAGCTTGGGAAGTTTCCTAATTGGGGATACTTAGCAAGTGCTGGATTCTTGTGCCAGATGGACAATATCTCATGCTTATTGAGGGGCCAACATGGCTGGTCACCATCTTGCAAAATCCGCCCTTGACTGCTATGAGGATCTTTATGACGTTGAAGTATTTCCTTCATTTATCATGACTATTGTGTCTAAAGAAATGTTGTTAGCTCTTTATATTCAGTCGGTTGTGACTAAAGAGTTGATGTAAGCTCTTATTATTAATGTGATCAGTCTCTTTAAAAAAAAAAAAACTTTCAAACAACTAAAGAAATGTTGTTATGTTTGTTTGGAAACAAATTAGAAATATATTTTTTGAAGTAAAAATGATGATTATTTGAATTTACAAAGATTATAACCATATCTTTGAAAGTATGAAAGTTGCAATTATCTTAAAGTAGTATGGGTATTTTCGTCTATTGACAGTATTTTTAAAATTAAAATTACGTTCCACATTATTCGGAAATGTACGTTTGAGATTAAATGTACTTTTTAACTTATTTGTGATTAAAAGTTATTTAATATGTAACACCCAAAAACTTAATTTTTCCATTATAGAACTAATTTTAAGGTTATTTAAATACATTCTAAGTACCTCAATTAAAATCAAGAAATTTCCGAATTTCATAATCCATCAAATAAAATATTTAGACCCATAGCCTAGCTATTCATGAAAAATCCAATAAATCTCAATTGGACTTTTCTCAATTTTAGCCTATTAATAAGATCTAAAATCATCAACTAAATTTTAATGGGCCAGAAATTAAAATTCTTGGCCTATGGACCTAACTAAAATTCCAAACCAATCTCAATAAATATTAAATGATCATTGGCTCACCCAACATTGCTTATCAAACATAATTTTAGGCCCAATTAAATTACCCTCAATAATCCCTTAGTAATTTCACATCGGGGTGTTATATGAACAGCCACATGAGCTAGTAAGCATATAAAAATAATAAAATAGACGTTAATTTAGAACTTGAGGCACTAATTTAGGGACACTTTTCTATGGACCGTTACAATTTGAGGCACTAAAGTTTACTAATAGCATTAATTGTAAAAGCTCATGTATTATCTAATGCATGCTATGGTTATTGATTACTACCAATTATTAATATGATCACTTCTTAATAAAATAATACTGATGCTATTACATATTGTAAGAGCACTTCCAATGGTTAATCTATTTATATTTTTTATCTGAAAAACTTATTACATCCCACTTTTCCTATTTTAACTAACTACTTTTTAAGAGTACCATTCATGATTAAACAACTAATCTAATTTTTTTATATATTTAATTTAAAAATTAAATAAATGAAAAAAAGTAGAGAGAAAATAATAAAAATAGATAGATGAAAGAAGTGAGAAAAAGAAATAATAGAGAGAGAGAGAGAGAGAGAGAGAGAGAGAGAGAGAGAGAGATGTGTAAACAATTTATACATGGATGAGTAGCATCAAACTATATTTAGATTGATACTTATTTTTAGGGCACTGCAAAGTATATATACTACGACTAGCGTAGAAAGATTATGACCTCATATTGTCGATCTTCCCTTTTATCATGGGCTTGAAGCAAACTTCTCTTAAAAAAGGATAGAAAGAGATAGTTTAATTTTAGAAAGATAAACAATAAAAATTAAATAAGACTTTATTCATGAAATGACGATGAAGCTTGATTTGAATTATCTCTATCACCCTTTATCTCTCTCTGTGATGGTTGGAGAGGCTTGAGAGGAACTTGTAAGCACTCAACATCTCCTTCAAGCATTTTGACGACTTTATTCATTGATGGACGATCGCTAGGCTTCAATTGTATGCACCATAATGCGACTATCATCATCTTCTTACATATTTTCCTTTCATCTTCAGTAGCATCTTGTATTTCTATATTCTTTCCATCATGGAATTGATCATATATCCAAGTGGGGAAGTAAATTTGGCTTAAATGTTCTGCAAATGCATTCAAGTTCTTTCTTCTGCTCACCATTTCCATCAACAGCATTCCAAAGCTATAAACATCAGCTTTGTATGAAATGCCTCCAATATTTTTGTAATGCATTTCAGGAGCCATGTATCCAAGCGTTCCTCTTGCACGAGTCAAATGAACAATACTATCTTCCACAGGGTACAACTTCGCTAAGCCAAAATCTGAAACTTTGGGTTTGAAATTCTCGTCAAGAAGAATGTTGTGAGGCTTAATGTCGAAATGTAAAATTTGCATGTCACATCCTTGATGTAAATACTCAATCCCGCAAGCCACTCCTAAAGCAATATCATATGTTTTCTCGTAGTTGAGGATATTTGCCTCTGATGAAAAAATGTGTTTGTTTAGAGATCCGTTGGGCATGAACTCATATATAAGGGCACGCTTTGAACCTTGAACACAAAAACCAATGAGTTGCACTATATTCACATGATGGATCCTTCCAATGGTTGCTACTTCATTGATAAAATCTTGCCCATTTGCTTTGGATTGGCTTAACATCTTTACTGCTGCAAGACGTCCACTTCGAAGTGTTCCTTTAAATATTGTGCCAAACCCTCCTTCACCTAATCTTTCCCTAAAACCTTTAGTCATTTTCTTAATTTCTGAGAAAGAGTACCTTATTGGCATGAGGTTATTTTGGCCTTGCAGAAATTCTTCAACATCGTCATACATGGATAAGTGCCTCCTTCGCCATTTATATATCAAAAATGCAATCACAAATGGAGCGCCTAATACACTGATAGGCAAACGCCATTCTGAAAAGGAAATCGCAAAAGTAATTATACGAAAGCGATCGATCATGTTGTTGCACAACCAATTACTCCCTTTCAAAATTCTTGTGATTTGGCACAGTGTTTATTTTTAATGTTAATTTAATAATGATTTCAAACTATTTCTTTTTTCGTAGTTTAAAGAATGATTAATTTACTAAAACAATTAAAAAAGATAAAAAGAGAGAGAGCGTATAGATTCTTACCAAGCAGTAATCCAATTAATAAAGCTGCCAAAGCTGTTAATGATAAAAAAAAAAATTAATATCCATTAAAAGTAAGCCAAGAATTGAAGTAAAATAATTAATGTGCAAAGATGATGCATAGAATGGATTCATCGTTAGTGAGATCTAAAAAAGGTATAATAATATTACGCAAGTGCTGGGATAGAAAACTCACAAGAACCTGGATAATCATCTTGTCTGAATTGTAGTTTGGTTAATCGGTCTGCATGGATAATTAAAAAGAAAGAAGTTTCATGTCAGTATCTGAATTCAATAATTAAAAATCAGGCCATTAAGCTAAACAATCAGGTCGTATTGATTAAATGGATAAATTTAAGACTCATGTAGAGTACTCTCGAGTCATTCTTTGACTTTCTGGCTTGGAGAAGCATCTGGGAAATATTTGCTCACTGATCATGATCATGTCGAATTAGGTCCAACCGGACATCAATAAATTTATTAAAATATTTTGATTTAACATGAATACGGCCATTAATACTTACCTCTATTATATTGGTTTATAGCATCAAGAGTTGTGTCTTTTAATTGGCCATATAAATGAACAACCTAAGTGTTAGTTGTTAATGTCAAATCACCACTTGCCTAAAAGTTTAAGTTGATAAGAAGATTTAATTTAATCATTTGTATTTATCTTAACACTCCTTAGCCATCATGTGAGGCCAGACTCTCTTAATAAGTGAGCCTAACAAGTGAAATATTTAATTTATTTGGTGAAATATAGAGTAAAGGGCAAGTTTGGGGTATGGGATGAGACATAAAATTCTCATTTAATCTCATTTTATTTATTTAATTTGCACTTTTGATACTACTTATATGTTTATTGAACAAATTATAATGTATTTTTTAAGATGTTATGTATTTGTATTTGGTTTCTTATTATTGGATAAAATCAAATTTCAACTATTTGAACGACCAACAGTTGTTCGAACGTATAGTCTAACCATTTAAATAGTTACACAAAACATTCAAACATAATTCGTAATCGGCATTCGAACAACAATTGGACATAATGAACTCTTGGTTTGAACGTAATAAGCATTCAAATGCATTATGATGATATTGAACATGAAATCTACCGTCGAAGAGTATATTTCATGTTTAAATGTCTTCTGCTAGTAATATGTTTGAAAGTATAATAATTCGATCAAACGTAATGCGTTTGAACATAGTTATATGGTCGACCATAAAAGTTAATGTTTGACTATATGTTCACAATCGAACGTAATGATTTCATCGTTCGACTGTATATCTGGGATGAAATTTAATCATCCAAAAAATAACTTTCCGTTCGAATGCTATCGAACAATTTCACCCAATTTTGTCCCAAAAGACTTTTTGGGACAGTGATATTGGAATAAGTTTTTTTCCTCCCAAAAAGTGTTTTGGGACGAAAATTTCTATTCGAAATTGCAGTTTTTTAAGATGGAAATTTTCGTCCCAAAAACTATCTTTTGTTATAGTGTATATATATGGACGGTTGCATTTTGAGGCACTAGTTAATTAATTCTTAATTGGATATGTGCATGAGTTACATTTTAGAGTCTGACTTATTAGAATATTGCTATATTTATGATAGAATATATTCATAATATTTTAGTATATGCATGGTAATATGCCTTATTTATACCATATTTAGCTTATTGTAATTAATCTATATCAAATAGTATATCTGACTTATTTTGTATTTATTGTATTTCCATTATTCTTCTAGCCTTACTCACCTATATATAGGGTATTCTATATATTGTACATTTAGATATAGAGAAATACAACTTGTTCTCTCTCTTAATTCCTTTTTAAGCAGTTATTTATCATGGTACAAAGTTATTGATTTCCTAGTGTCTCTAGCAGCGTTTCTCCCCATCTGTAATAAGTCTCATACTCAACGTATTATTTGATATTCATTTTTGCTCACCATACATTTATTAGAGACTTTCTAAGCACTTAACAGATTGCTGCCCTCTTTCCCATCATCAATCACATGCATCGGTTTGCTCTCATGTACTGTATGACTTGTATACTCGTCATATTTGCACAAATCGCCACCACAGATTGATCCTTGAACTATGGTCAATTTTTTATGCAAAAGTACTCTGTTATGGTCAAACATGCGCCCCCACACGCTGCCACAAGTTCCAATGCCCGCTTCGAAAGCCTCTCCTCTTTCCAACCCTGACAGCTCTCTCTCTCATTTTGGTTCCCTCTCAGTCTCTCTTCTCTCTCTCTCTTCTCCTCATTGTGTTGCATCCCTTCGTGCCCTGTAGCGGCGAAGGCCTTGTCTCTTCTCTCTCTCCATCTACGGCTCTCACTCGCACTCTAACCGTCTCCCATCATGCTCTTTCCTACGCCAGAACATTGCAGCGGTCTCCCCCACCACACACAACTACTGTCAAGCCTCTCATGCCTCTCATGCCTCAAACACCATTCTCTACCTCATGCCTTAGCCCCATGTCTCGTTTGCTATCCTTGTCTCCACCCTGCTCCTGGTCTCGGTCACGAGCACGTTGCTGGTAAGCCCCTCAACCCCTTCTCATCTCTCTCTCCGTCTACTTCACTCTCCCTATCTCGGTTTCGCCTCTGTTACACTGCTAGATGATTAATGGTTTGGCTGTTCTAATGTTTCAATGAGGCTGGATGGGATCTAGTTGTTGACTTGTTAATGGAAGTAAGTGGGTCGGGATGAAGTATTAATAAAATCAAATGGAGTACTAGTGAGTCCATTGGTATAAAAATGAAATTTGGCTGGTTGGGTGTTTTACTGCCAAATTGTGAAAAAAAGGTTTTCTATAGGGAGCTTTGACCTGTTATGACACGGGTGTGGAAGTTGGGTCATTAGATCATGGGATTGAAAGTTCGGATTTTGGAATTAGCACGTTATGTCTTATTGTAGAGGTGCTAGTTAAATTCTATTAACTTATAGATTTTAGTATTTTTTTTTTTTTTTAGATATCGATTGGTTTAGGCTCTATTATATTGGGAGGCAAATCAGTTGTGCTAAAAAGTCCTAATAAGCGGTGCTCCTATCCTAGATGTTTCCTAAAACTAATTAAGTTTGGTTTTGTGAAAAACTTGCATATTTTGTCTGAAAACAACATTGGTTATTATCTGCACTAGTCTCTGTATATGAAAATTTAAACGTGACATTTTATCATGATTGACGTTGATATGAGCAGTTTTTATACTCTGTTTCTATTCTGCATAAAATATGACTATGAAATCTGAAACTTTGATCCGATTATATGATACTATCTTATCCGTATAAGTTTTTTGCTATTATGTTGTATCTAAAGACCCTGAGGCATGAGATTTTGTTCTGCTCTGATTTCTAGCTTCGTCAAAGTTTAAAATAGTGGCATCTATTTTGAGTACAATCACTTTGGCGACAAACTGATTTATGTTCTGCTTGGCTATCCACATAACGTACAACCCTAACACAGGGGTAAACATGGCCTCTATTTTGAGTGCACTCACTTGGTAAAAAAACAGTGATTTATGGTTTGCTTGGCTAACAACAGATATGCACAACTCTACCATGGGGGTAAAGATGGCCTTTGGTTCTATTTCAGATGTTATTTGAGTAGCTAGGCTTGTTCCTAAGGTCTTTTGTATATATTATTATTGTAATGAAATGCTTTTAAAAGTACAATTGTCATACTTTTAGAATTGTTTGTTTATACATCCTTTAACTGACTCATGTTTACATACTAGTTTAGATTTGCTGCTTACTGAGTTGGAGGACTCACCCCTTTAGGTCCATCATTTTTTTCATATGACTTAGAATTTTGAGACAATTGATTTTAGAAGACCTTTTGTATTCAAGTTCTTATTATGCGGGTTTCAGGTTAAAGGGTTCACCATTGAGTACGGAGCATGACAATCGGCCTTTCAAAGCTTTTGTTAGTATTTATTTATTTTTTAGCAATTCTACTTCTCGTATTGTATTTTATTATCGTCAATCACAGTATCTGTTGTGACTTATTTTAAGTGACTTCATAGAATTTCATCAAAGTGAAAAGACACTTAAAATGTGATATGTTAGCTAGATTGGAAATATATAACACCTCAACCCTTATATACATAAATAGTAAATGTGAATATAATATTTATTTATATATAAGTAATGCTAGACACAAGTTTAGGAAGTACAAGTCCCAATCTATTTAAAAAAAACCTGGGCATGCCATGAGAAAGTCACTTTTTAATGGTAGAGCCAACTATTTTTCTAAAAATATTGCTTGGAATTGCACATCTTATGTCGTACAAATAAGTTTTTGTATATTATATGTATATATATGTGTATGTAATTAATATATCTGATCTTATCTCCAAGTTTAAACTATTTTCATGTTTCATTGCTTAAGGAATGAATGGTTTAAAGATGAAAGAAGACAAATAGATCATCAGACAAATACAAATTCTTACCGTTGAGCCATAACAATCCAGTATAATAAGCTGCGGCACATGGAGAGAAGAAATAAAGGTAAGTGATCAGTTAATTTATATAGAAAATGATATAAATAATTTGAATATATATAACTCACATTATTTTTAGTATTTTTCTCCTCATAAAAACATTCTATTTCAAATATTAACTCTAAAATATCTCTATTAATCTACAATTTAATATTAATGCTCCTTTCCAAACATGTATGTGATTTCTAAGAGAAAATCATAGTTCTACACACTCTTGTTAATTTTCTAAACATCAAGAGCTGTTGACATGATTATTCGCACGTGCATTACAAAACATAATAGAAGTACTGGATCATGTTGAACAAACTGAAATTTATTTTTGAGAAGAAATACAGGAAAAATTACATTTTCAAACCATCAAAGTATCATTTTTTTTAGTTCGCAGCATAAACTATTGGTTTATGTTATTAATTTATTTAAATTTATTTCATACCCAAGTCTTACTAGAAAAAATTTATCAAATTATTTTATCTTGTACCTTAAATTATCAAATTATGTCATATCCAAGTCCTACTAGGAAAACTTTATGTCATTAATTTATTTAAATTAATTTCTTTTCTATATATTGTAATATATATGTGGTTTTAACGTGTAAAGTTTTTATGTTTAAATGAGATTTAGAAAAGGAAGGGGAAGGGTATACTTATTTTTTGGTATTATTGATCTATCCTTTAGTATTTACATTTTGTATTAGTAAGTTAATCTCTTTTAGTCCTATCCATTGGTTTGGTAGGTTGGGAAAATATCTTCTCTTTTGTAATCCTAGTTGTCCGTCCCTATTGAACTAAGCCCCATTGTGTAAGAGTCGGGTGAAAACCGATCCTTTCGGCGTGGTTTTGAAAGGGTCGGTTTTTGGACAAAATTGATATTGACCGATGCTTCATTTATGGGGAAGAAAACCAGCCGATGGGGTGGAGAAACACCGGCGGTCTTGACACCGACGGTTCTCTGGCAGTTCACGGTCGTTTCATCGACGAGCTTCATCTGAGAGAGTAGAGAGAGTGTTGCAAAGGAGAGAGAGAGGATGAGAACTGAGATTGGGGAAGAAGATGTAAGGAAGAAGACGACCTTATTTCGAAATGACGCCGTTCGGTTTAAACCAAATGGCGTCGTTCTACTTAAATCCTTTTAATACATTATGAATAAAACGACGCCGTTTTGTTTAATACCAAATGGCGTCGTTTTGAGTATAGAATATATAAAAAATATATATATATATTTTTTAATTGACCGGTTTAGCTGTTCGAACTGATCGATATCAGTTTTTTCTATTTGATGCCGCACGCCGACCGGTTCTCCACCATTTCGGCCGGTTCTGAGCTTCGACGGCCGGTCTGAGTCGATCTAGGTCGGTTTGTCGGTTTCTTGTACAGCCCTAAATGTAAGACTTCACTTCATACGAAAAGCCCTTTTTCATTCGGTCTTCATCTCCGTGCGCCTCTTCCTTCCATTTTCTCATCAATTTCTTCACTTCCAACGAGTAATCCAGCTGAGAATCTCTTCGAGAAGGATGATTATGCAGGTAAACTCCTTGATTTCGGTTTTTGATTGGGGGATTTCGGCTTTATAGGTTGTAACCTTGGGTTTCTAAGAAAATTTCTCTGCTTGTTTTCCAGCCGAAAACCTTTGAAATTCCTCTTCCATTCCCTTGTTTGATGCTTAGTTTTGCATCTTGAAAGGAAAGCTAAGCCAGGTAACACTCTTATCCTCAAAATTTCGTGTGGGTTGAAATCGTACTAAGCAAACCCGTGCCATGTATTTGGAATTTTTAAATTTTTGTGCTGGCCGATTGTTGTGTGGTAGTTTCTAGACTGATTTCTCAATTTTTTCCTCTCATGATTGTTCTAGTTGGTGGTAACTGAATAGAGGAAGGATAATATTTTTATGTTGTGCTCTGTTTTGCTCCCAGCCGTGTGGTTTGTAAGGCATTTTTTATGTATCCCTTCCTTGTGTTTTCTTGAGTTTAAATTATGTTCTTCGTTATGTTTAAGCCTTTGTTTTATGTGTTAAATTAGTAGAGATGAGAATATGTATTTTTAATATTTTTCCTAAGTTAATAGTCTTCTAAGCAACCAAGGATTTTATTAAAACTAGTGAGTTTTATGTTGTAATTTTCTAGTTTATAAGGGATTCACCCTCGTTGTTTTGTGCTATGTTCAAACAAAAAAAAAAATGATGTTTCTTGCAAGTTTTCTTCAATACTAGTGTCCTTAATCTATGTAGTTGGGATTGTGATTGAATGGAGGGATGTTTAAAGGCATGAATGCACTAAAGCTACTAGCTGTCTATGGAGTGCAGAAAATTCTGCTATGCACTCTGTTTTGAGGCTTAAAACAGTTCACTTCTTTCCCATTATTCCCTTGCATCCTTTCCTCAACCAAAGTTAATTGTTTGTATGAAACACCATTGCAAACAAGTGACAAAAACCAACCATCTTGTGAGCTTTAGCCCTTTGTTTGAATTGACTTCCCCCATGATTTTGAAAGCTATCAAAATGCCCTTTTAATGAAAATTCCAGATTTGTGATGTTCCCTTGTTCTCTTTCATTCCTAAATAATTCCTACCATTTGTACATTCTTAACTTATCGTTTCCATCTTTCTTTCATGTAGATAACCCAATGGCCTTCAATGGACAGCAAGCATGCTATTAGTCACTTTCATGAGTTTCTTTAAAATGCTTGAAATGAGGGTTTTAATGTTTTGGCTTAGCGCCATGTATGGTGGGTAATTGAATGGGTTAAGGTTGTGCTTTGTGGATAATGTTCATTAAGTGGAGGAGTTAAGGAAATCACTTTAATTTCTTCTTGGAATTAAAGTGAGCCTCTAGTTAAGGGTTTTGGTTGGTGAAGCTTAGAGTGAAATGGATATTGATGTACTCATTTCATTGAATAAGAATTTTTTCAATTAGTTCAAAGGGAACCAAAGTGTAAAGTTTGGAGGTAAGTAGTTATGACCATGCATCTTACTCAATATTTTCTTCTATGAAATGCTTTCTTTATTCAAGTGCTCCTTTGTGACGAAAGTACGTATATAATGTATAAGCCTTCTTGGTAGCCCATGTTAAGCATCCTATGAATTATGAATGTATGTATACGTATCAAAAAAAATGTATATGTATGATGTAAAGCATGCACGTTCAAGGTTTAGATCATGAGATTTATCATGCACATGTTTTCGTGAATGCTAATGATTTTCCTTACTATAAAGTATGACATGAAATGCATATTTATGAAAGAAAATACATGTGCATTGGACTAAGAAAGATGATGAAATGCTATGAACGGAAAGAAATGAAAGAAAGAGGAATGCAAGTTTTAGGTGTGAAAATACTTAATAGCCAATGACTGAATGATTATGGTACTAAAGGAAAGGGGCAGATTGCAATAGCGGATGGGTCCCATTGGTAGCGCACCCAATGGTGCCATCCTGATTGAGGGATTTCCTAACCCGTGGCCACGGGCGGAGATTAGGTCAAAAAGACCACTATCCCTAACACACAGGGCTCAATATTGTGTACCGGCCAAAGGAAAGTGAAACTGATTTCGAATGCTTATATAAACGTTTTATGTTTAAGTAAATGTTTTAAGCTTGTGTGATCTTTCAAAAGAAAAGAATAGTCGAGGTATGCTATTTTAACTGCTTGGTGTACTACTTACTGAGCATTAGACTCACCTTTGTTTTAATGTATTAAACGTTCAGGAAATGTTGAAGAAGAAACTATGGAGCAAGACATCGTTAGGAAGGGGGAGCTGGATGCCTAGCCTACACCTAGCCAGTGTTGGGTGTGTATATGATGTTGGGAATTTTATTTTGGTTGGTTGTAGTGTGAGACATGTATTTTAAGATAAAATATTTTGTGAACCAGGTAGATGTGTCTACCCAGAAGATGACTGTAGTTTTAACTTGTAATTAAGGGGACTGTCCTATGTTTTGATAAATAGGTTATTTTGGGACTTTGAAATATGATAGAAATGGAGGTCTTTTTTCCAAATTTTTAGTTCGTGATATAGGTCTCTTTTTATAAACTGTTCTTTATATATAAAAAAAATAACCAAAAACAGGATGAAAAGTAGCAAATTGTCCCACTCTAGAGAGGGTTGTTATAAATTATAACCTCAATAAAATTAGAGTACCGTTTTCTTTCTTTAGAGAAAGAGAATTTTCTATCCATTTTTGTTAGCAATAAATATAAACAACTAGTTGTATAGTCGCATCAATATTTCATAAGTCTGGGCTCTAGCTAGTCCGTAGGGGCGCTTGGAAAGAACAAATTTTAGAGATTTCTACGTCTGTATTAATTTTTTATAAAAGATCAGTTACATATTGACTTGGCAAATTCATGAGTTAGAAAGAAGTCAACTCATAAATAACCAAACTGACACATCATGGTATAAAATCACTTTTGTAAAATAAACTGACGCGGGTAATGATGGGTAATTAACTATCCTTAATCACTTTTAAGTATTTTTTAACATTCTTAATTATTAAGAAAAAGTTAAAACAATATATAATTTTATTAATACTCACTTCCTTAATCATTAAGTAAAATAAAAAATTAAAAAAAATCAAATACAAAAAGAGTTGTAAATGAATAGTAGTAGGATAATAACCCTATCATTATTCAAACTGAAACACAAGCTAGTTATACATACCTTGTGTTACCCTCCCCACCCCCCAAAAAAAAAAAAAAACAATGTCTAATATTCATTTAACATCTTAAGGAGATATTATTGAATGAAGAAGAATCAGTGGCTGCTATTATTGATTCAAATACTAAACACTGGAATGTGGATTTAATTGAAGAAATATTTTCATATAATGAAGCTGCTATTATGAAGGAATGCCTATCTATTAGTCTTTCAAATTGTCTATAAAAGATGATAAGATAATATGGAGGTGTTCATCAACAAGTGGTAATTCTACTATTTATGAAAAGAGATATTGGATCGAGATAAAAGCCAATCTTCAAATTCAAATTGCAAGGAAGCTGTTTGGAACAGAATCTAGAAATTAACAATTCCAAATGCTGCAGAAGATTTCCTATGGAGAGCTTGCTTAGAGGCCTTACCCACTAATTTAAATCTCTTAAAAGGAAAATAATAGAGTCACCAAACTGTCCACTGTGCTTAGAAGAAGAAGAAAGTACAATACATGTTCTAATTGAGTTTTGCTACACAACTTCCACCACACTCCACACTCTACATTTTTAAATTTTTTTTTGAGTTTATTCTTTTTAAATTATTTCAAATTTTCTATTCATTATTCATATAATAAATATTTGATAAAATAATAAAATAATAAAAATTAAAAAAAAAATGTGAAGTGTGGAGTGTGAGGAGGTTGTGAAAATTTATTTGTTCTAATTTGGGAGTGTATAGCAACAAAGGATGTGTGGTGTCGTCGTTCAAAGAAAATTCAAGAAAGTTCTTTGACAGCAGCTTGTTTTAAGGATTTATTAGTTGCTATGTATAGTATTGCTGATGAAGAACAGAGGGAAGAAATAGTTGACTGGAAGTAGGCTAGTCTGGCATGGAAGTAGACTAGTATTGCTTTTACAATTTGATCAATGTTGTGGCTCATTGTTTAGCCAAGAACTCTTTAGAGTAATTAGAGGATGGTTCTATTGAGATGGAGGATTGTCCATCTTGTGTTCTTTCCCTCCTTCGATGGAGTTTTATTAATAAATATAATATTAATGTTCATTCTCAAAAAAAAAAAACATATTATGGAGATAGAAAACTCACCTGCAGTTTTGACCTGTTTTAGTAAGAAAATAGCCCAAGTATTTATATTTCCTGCATGTTTCAACAACAAAAAAAAAAAAAAAAAAAGGAGGAAAAATGGGATAGCATTAGCGTCTGGAATCTTCAATTAAAAATTAGGTCATTATAATGCTGCAAAAATAGCTCCTATTCACGCACTAAGAAGTTTCATCTTAAATTACGTTCAATAATTGTCTAAGATCACAACAATGGTACTACTGCTAATTAGAATAGGAAACTACAATATATGTATGATCAGTTGGAGTGGGAAATCCAAGAATTCAGTCAAGTTGGAACAACAACATAATGACAGATATATCGATCAGCATATATATAATAAATATCTCTTTAGACTTCTTATCTCAAATTTATTAATTACTCACTCCATCGGTAGCAACGAACTTGATTATTGTACTCATGGTTGATGTAGCAATCATCGTATATGCTGCAGCTTCCACAATAAATCTGGTACCATGAAAGCTCAAAACCACATGAGAATACATTACGGATGTCTGTACAGGAAATATTAGGATCAGCAGAAATTTGTCCTGGCCACGATGTCAGAGAGATTTGCTCTATCGTGCATGACTCCTCCACATCCATCACATACGCTCCATAGCCAACAATAAGATATAAGTACCGTTTGGAATATTGAGAAAAAGAGGAGTTGGAAGAAGACCCATATCCCTTATTGATATAAGAACAATTCGTAGAAGTCGTGTCCCAATGGATCAAAGAGGAAGCCCAAGTCACTGGCTTTTCACAGTTCACAATAGCCACAACTTCTGAGAGTGTTAGCGTTGTTAAATTGTCACTACTACTCCCATATGTTGGATATGAATCCCAGTCCGGCAGTGCCAAAGTATCAAGGTTTAGAAAATAACGAGGGATGAAAGAGTAATTATCCTCTTGAATACCTGAGTCTACAATTCGGATTGTGTAGTTGTTGTAATTGATTTGGCTTACGTAGTATTTACTACCATCATGTAAAGATAACAACGTGTGATTGTTGTCATCACATGAGAGCTCATACCTTTGGTCTCCACAGTTTGGTGGATCGCCTTTTAGTCGAAACGGATAGCTGATGTTGGGGATATTGCCACAGGAAGAAGGAGGACAGTAGTGATGACTATTCTTATGACTAGAAGCTGGAGGAACAAGGATTAAGGCCAGAACAGTACTTATAAGGACCTTGAGTTCAACAGGGAAAGCCATTCCTCTTCGACCCAACAACAGAGAGAGCCAGAGATCAGAGAAAGATAGAGCTAGGATAAGGAGAGAGGGCGTGGTTTCCATAGCTTTGTTGGCCAACTTATTTGCTAAGAAATTATATAGAGTGCGACTACTCGTGATATTGCAGCCACTTACATTTAGAAGATAAAGGTCCAATGAAGTTATTCCTTCAGAAGATATTTTAAAATGGGGACGAAAAAAATGATTTTAGGGATCAGTTGAAATATAATTTATTGGATTGGAAAATCCCATCCTGAAAGGTAATTTTGTTGGAATGGCTCTCTGTCCAAACATTTTGATGGAATGACTCTGAAATTTCTAATTACAATTAAAATTATCTCTTCGCGTAGGGAGATCGATGACATATATAAGTGAGAAAACTATTCTCTTTGAATAAAATAATTTCAAACTCAAACACAGCTTTGGAGTCGCCTAATTATATCTTTACAGCAACAATTAAACACAATCAATCTTGCTCGTTTGCTTTGAAGCCCAATTTTCATAGTTTGGTTGGTAGAAAATGATCTTTTGAAAAAAATAACGGAATAGATTATATGTTCATACTACGCTTTCTTCTAGGTTATCTCAAAGTTATTATTCTACGTGTATTTAATTGCACACATATTTAAGATTGAAAATAATTAATATGCTTTGCAAGATTGAAAATTCACTACACTTTTAATCATCTCTTGTGCCATAGTATTTAATTTTTAATTTTTAACTTAATTTTGGCACAAACTTATGTTTTATGGGAGATTAATTCCAAATCAATGTTAACCATATTCTTATTAGGATAGAAGTAGTCTATTGAGCTAGTAACATGCAAGAACAATTCCTTCCTAGATTGAAGAAAACTATTTGGGCCAATCAAACGCATGGACAGTACATGCTTAAGCTACTTGATACTCTATTTTATCAAATCTTAAAAACAAAATTGAAGACATTCCTGAAATTATCCTAGTTATAAAATCATTGCATTGGTCTCTATGGTCTAGGATTTAAATCAGGATGCAGCCTTTTCTTGAAAAAAAAAAAAAAACTGTTAAAGGCTTGGAAAAATTCTTACATCATATGAAAAATAAATTCACATTCTATAAAAAAATAAATTCCATAGCTTTGTTGGCCAAGTTGTCTGCTAAGAAATTATATAGATTGCGACTACTCGTGATATTGCAGCCACTTGCATTTACTATTTAGAAGACAAACGTCCAATCAAGTTATTCCTTTAGAAGATAAAAGTCCAACTTGGAATTTAAAGATCAAACTATTATCCTACGCGCACATGTTTAAGAAATTTGTCACGCCGATCTAAGTTAGAATAAAAATAATTAATATGCTTCGCAAGATCGAAAAGTTATTATACTTCTTAATTATCTTTTGTACCACAATGTTTAATTTTTAATTTTTAACTTAATTTTTACACAAGTTTATATTTTTTAAGAGATTAATTCCAAATCATCAATCTCAATAATATTTCCATTAAGATAAAAGTAATCTATTGGGCTAGTCACAAGCAAGAATTATTCCTTTCTAGATTGAAGGAATCCATTTGGGCCAATTAAACGCATGGACAGTACATGTTAAGCAACTTGAAACTCTTTTTATCAAGGACGTTGCTACGTCCACAGAAAATTTTTACTGAAATTTTCTACCGAACAGTTAGAATTCCTTTTTTTTTTATTTTTTTAACTTTTTCTTTCACCATTTTTTTAAAGTATTTAGATATTTTTTAAAAATAAAAAAAAATCACATATTCATTTAAAATCATTTACTTAATTATTAAGTAAAAAAAATTAAAAAAAAATTTGGTAGAAGATTTTGGTAGAAATCTTTTGTGAAAATAGCGTTTTCCTTTTATCAATTCCTAAAAGAATAATGCTAGAGTCCCCACTGGGGCTCCGTTGGGGGCTCTTGTATTTTTTTATATGTTTTTATATTTTATTTTTTGTTTTATATAGTTTTTTAATAATTTTAAATATTTTTTTAAAAAAATTATTAAATTATTGAAGAATATTTTCTTAATCACGAAGTAAAATATTAAAATATTTTTTATTTTACTTCCTGATTAAGGAAGTATTTTTAAATATATTTTTTTTTTTACTTTCTGGTTAAGAAATTATTTTTTAATGATGTTTTGAATTTATTTTATTTTTTAAAAATATTTAAAAGTATTAAAAAGATCTATATAAAAAATAACTTAAAAAAACACATGAAAAAACATTATGTTAGAGCCAGTAGGAGCTCTAGTGGTGGCTCTAGCATAATCCTTTATAAAAAAAAATTCATAATATTAATAAATAATACTTTTTTAGTCATGAAGTAAAATAAAAAATATTTTTTTATAATTTTTTATTTTACTTCGTGATTAAGGAAGTATTTTTTAATAATTTTTTTTTTACTTTTTAATTAAGAAAATATTTTTAATGATGTTTTAAATTTATTTTATATTTTAAAAATATTAAAAAATATTAAAAAGTCTATATACAAAACAACTTGAAGAAAAAATACATGTAAATAGTAAATACATGCTGCAGCCCCAACGGGAGCTGTAGCACTACCCTTCCTAAAAACAATTTGAAGACTAATTCCTAAAATTAGCTTAGTGATAAAATGAGCTCATACATGTATTACACGTAATCACAATACACCTACAAAAATATCATATTTCATCCAAATATTTGTTATATATTCATGAAAAAGTAATAATCTAGATAATTATAACATAAAATAAAATGCCTAAAAAATATGTAAAAATGACCTCCTAATATTATTGGTGGTGCTTTGTCGGCACCTTGCTTTCTACGATGTGGAGGAAATTGTGAAAACCAGATTACACGCCATGCATCGTATGGATTAAACGATTGTGGAGGACTACTTTTTAGTCTTTCTTTTGACTTTTTGGCATGGTGAAGCATCCAAGAAAATGTTAGAGATGATGTACGTCGATTAGACCCACTTCGCACTGTATAATTCAGTGTAAAATTCAAAACCTAGCAGAGTAAAGGGATGAAACCCTAGGCAGAGAGAAGTAGTCGAAGGGTCTTGAACCTTTTGGAATAAAGATTCAGTTTATTGAAGGATCAATTCCGTTTATGTGTTATAAAAAAAATGAAGTGAAGTACAGTATTTATAATATGTACAAATAAACTAATTATATAGACATGTGACAAGCACGTGAACCATAAAATAATTATGGTAATAATTCATGATTTTGGTAAGTGATTTGGCTTACGTACGTAGTATTTTCGACCAAAGAATAATAATGACGCATGATTGTTCTGATGACATGAGGGCTCATATATACCTTTGGTCTTCGCAGATTGGTGAATCGCCTACTAGTTGATGGAATTTTTGGTATAGGCTAGAAAGGGAGAAGAAGCAATCCGCAGCCCACCATAGTGGCTTGAGCGTAGGTACGTACGGGGCGTTGCGTTCATCCATAGTAATAAATAATAAATGAAATGTAAATGGAAGATAGACACACTGTAACGTCCCGCACCGGGAGGTCTAGGAAGTTAGTTTCTATCTTCAAATAAGAAACCAAGCCAAATAACAAATAATTCGTCAAAGGAAATGTTAACAAGAGTATAAATGATTGTATTCATCAAAGAAGAGTGATGACAGATGAGAATAGCAGTATCCGACACTAAGCATGCATTTAATAGTCCAAGTTTTAGTAAAGAACTGGAGGAAACACTTACCACTTGTATATGATGCTGGTGGTAAGAAAGTTTTCATTAAATTGGATCAATAGATAAGAGACTGAGGTGGGAAAGAAGGAGGTAGAAAAATTCCTAATTAATTCCTTATGTGCATTCATTTTTAGTGTGATTTGCATGTATAGTCATTCTATTTCTGGTAATAAACATTTAACTCAAAAAACTACAAGCAAGTGCTTCCAATCTTCATCAAAACTGGAAATTTGTCAAGATTCATCGATCCCAAAATCGATGTGCACACTCTGTTGCGCAGTGGGCAACTGCCAATCTTGTTTTTGGCAGCATACCCATAAATAATATTCCTAGTTGGTTTTTGTATATTGATAGTGGAAAGGACCCTCCTCAAACTCTGTAATTTCTCTTTTATCTATAATATGCTTGATTAGAAAAAAAAAAAAAAAAAAGTGCTTCCAATAAACATATAAGCCAGCATAGTAAGCCTAAATATGTATAGACCCAAACAGATCTGATCAACACGTATGTAACATCAGACAATTTTACAAAAACAGAGTCTATAATGAAAGCAGGACTAGAGATAATGAAAACAGAGTTTTACACTACAGAGCCTAAACCAGAGTCTTGTTTAGGCTCTTAGTAGTTTAAAAGTGGTCTTCAATGGCCATCAAACATAGTTTGTTTGGTTATGTGAAAGAGGACCAAACATGATATCCTTGGCCTCTAATGCCAAGCAAACACTTCTCTTACTTTCAGTTTCTTTTTTCCTCTCTCCCCTTAGCAAAACAACTCTTCGTATTGATAAGTCAATGAAGGAAAATTGCAGAAGAGAAAACCAGCTACCAGCACCCAAAGGAGTTATAATAAGTTGATCGTCTTCTCTAGTCACAGATGAATCACGTCTCTTGAGTGATTGTTGTGGCCCTGTTGAAGCCATTCTCTTTTCCTTAACAGAAATGTACCACAAGGCCTTCAATCAAACTGCATCATCTATCAGTGAAAAATGTTTTAAGTCCCAACTAATGAAAGTATACTGCAAAATAGTCACATTACCAACAACTTCTACAAGCATTGGCTTACTCTTAAGGAAAAATTATTTACTTTAAGCTGATTCTAAAGCAAAATACTCCCCTCTAACATCAAAATTCAAGCACACTCTGATTTCTTTCAAAAACAGAGAAGCAAAACCAGTACCTAAAGCAGCCCCTGTTTTTATAAGCAAAAAATTCAGGCTTCCAGTGCAGTGCTTCAGAAAGGAGTCTCAAAAACTTAATCCTAGCATCTTCCTATTGCAGTGCTTTCAGTAAAGTCCAAAAACTTTTTCCAATTTTCAAATTATATATTACTCTTCAAACATTAATTAGTACTACTTTATACTTTTTGTTCTACCCAAAAGAAGACTATTGGAACATGACGTGCATCACCATGACTCAGAGCATGCAACCGATATCATGCATGGCGGAAATCCACGCACTCATGAAGCAGCCAAGCCACATGCAGAAAACGGATAACAAACTACTCTGCTACAAGCCACGGATTCTCCACTAATCCCACGATCCTTTAGTTTGTTAGCTAACAACCCGACATGTATATATTCTCTTTCCCATTTCAGTTAGACAGCTACGTAACTTAGGCCTATTTAACCAGCGGGAACATTTCCATTTCAGCATGTATTATTTTATTTTCACTTTACCCGGAATAAGAATTCTTTTCGAGGTTCTCCAATTCTTTTCCAGATTTCTCACTTTCTTACATGGTATCATAGAGCAAGGTTCTCCTGAGAAATTCCCATGGAAGACCAAAGAACCAAACCATCCATCTTTCTCGACTTCAACAACATAACCAACCCTTACCATCTGGACCATGGAGACAACCCCTCCATTTCACTGGTTCCAGAATTACTCACCACAGACAACTACACCACCTGGTCCAGAGCAATGTGCCGTGCACTGCGAGCCAAAAACAAAATCGGCTTCATCAACGGTACAATATCCAAACCAACGAATCCAGAAGATCCACTACTTGGAGCATGGGAACGTTGCAACGACCTCATGGTCACATGGCTGCAGAACTCGATCAGCCAAAACCTCAAATCCAGCATCGCACTAGTTGACGACGCCCCCGTGATCTGGGAAGAACTAAAAGACAGGTTCACACAACAAAACGGACCATGGATCTTTCAGCTGAAGAAAGCGTTGGCAGGATCACAACAGGAACAAGAACCTGTAAGCATTTACTTCGGAAAACTAAAATCCCTATGGGATGAACTAGGGATATACGATCCCATTCCCAACTGTGACTGCGGAAAGCTGAAGATCCTTGTCGACAGGTACCAACGAGACTGCGTAATACAGTTTCTAATGGGCCTAAACGATTCCTACTCAAACACCAGAGATCAAATCATGATGTTGGACCCCTTCCCTCCCATGAACCGAGTTTTCTCCATGATCCAACAACAAGAGATGCAACACACCATGCTCTCCAACATTCCATCCCCCGACTCCAATGCTCTAGCTGCCAAGAAAGGATACACACGCTTCAGATCAAACACCAAACCAAACACCAATCCAAAACGCCCCTTCTGCAACTACTGCAAAATCCAGGGACACACTCTGGACAACTGCTTCAAAGCTGGCAACGCCGAACCTCCCACATGCAACCACTGCCAAATGACTGGGCACACTGCCGAGAAATGCTACAAAATTCACGGCTATCCTCCAGGACACAAACTGCACAATAAGAACAAACAATATGTGTACCTCGCCAACTCGGCCTCCGCAGGACAAGAAGAAGAATCAAGGGAAAGAATGTCCCTCACGAAGGACCAATATCAACAGATCCTGTCCCTACTTCAACACAAAGATGTCCTCACCAATAATCATTCCCCCAATCAGGTCCAAACAACCAACACTCCATCTCAGAACGCCCACAAAGCCACAACCATGTCTGGTATATCACTCTACTCTCATACTTCAGCAAAAGCTCAAGTACATTCACCCGAAGTGCCTTGGATCATAGATACCGGTGCCACAGATCACATGATCTGCAACACCTCCTTTTTCCACTCAATCACTGCTCAAGTATCACACACTGTCAAACTTCCCAACGGGAACACTACACTAGCTACTCACATAGGCACAGTTAGAATCACGAACACCCTAACACTGACAAATGTCCTATGTGTGCCATCCTTCAATTTCAATTTAATCTCTGCCAAACAAATCGCTAGTTCACTTGTCTGCTGCCTCATTTTCTTCTCACATTCCTGTTTTTTGCAGGACCTTTCATCTTGGACGACGATTGGAATGGGTGAACTGAAAAACGGCTTATACCACTTAAGCATTACTGCAGTGCCTCCGACAGCCTTGGTTGATCATTTTTCTCTTTTTTTACACAAAAACATTCATGTCTCAACCGCTTCTAGCAGCAATTTCATTATATCAAATATTTGGCATTATAGACTTGGCCACACACCCTTATCCAAGCTGAATTTAATCACAGATCCTGCTATTAAAGCGCAAATCTCATCCATCAATGATAGTCCCTGCTGCGTATGTCCCATGGCCAAACAACATAAACTGCATTTCTCGAACAACAACCACAAAGCCAACCGCATTTTCGAATTGATCCACGTCGACATTTGGGGCCCCAACCCCACTGAAGCCTACGACGGCTCCAAATATTTCCTAACCATTGTCGACCACTACTCAAGATCCACATGGATATACCTCCTCAAGAGAAAATCAGACGTGCGTGCTTGCATTGAAGCATTCCACAACCTTGTCCAGATCCAATTCAACGTCAAGATCCAAACTCTTAGAAGCGACAATGGCTTGGAATTCCAAATGAGAGACTTCTTCCACCAAAACGGGATCATCCACCATAAGACATGCGTCGAAACCCCACAACAAAACGGGGTGGCCGAGCGCAAGCACCAACACCTCCTAAACATCGCCAGAGCCCTCAAGTTTCAATCCGGTCTACCACCCAAATATTGGAACGATTGCATCCTAACAGCAGCGTACATCATAAACCGCATACCCACTCCCGTTCTCTCCAACCAAACTCCTTTCGAGTTGCTGTTCAAAACAAAGCCATCATACTCACACATGAAGACCTTCGGATGCCTCTGCTTCGTGTCCACCCTCTCTCAAGCCCGACAAAAATTCGATCCTCGCGCTAGAAAATGCGCATTCCTCGGCTATCCCTTCGGCACCAAAGGCTACAAACTCCTCGACCTCAACACCGAAAGTATCTTCATCACCAGGGACGTAACCTTCCATGAAACCACATTTCCCTTCCACACAAACATAACACCTCCCACCACACCTCCCATCCGACCCACAACAGAACAGACCTCACCAACAACCTCGATCCCCATCATACACCAGAACAATGAACTCAACAACATTAATCCCCCAACTGACCCACTCGATACCCAAACACCCACACAACCAACCAATGCACCCAATAGCCCTCCCCCTCCCACAATATCTCCCATTCAACCAACAACAGAACAAACGCCACCAACAACTCCCATCCCCATCACACAGCAAACCTCGCCCAACGTCAACGACCCACCCCACGACCTCAACATCACCAATTCCCCAACCAACACCCCTGCCGTTCAACCACTCAGAAGATCAACCAGGACTCGACGAGCACCACAGTACCTGCAAGAGTTCCACTACCACCAAGTTCTGTCCAGCCCACACATTCCAACATTGTCCAAGACTCAAGGTCCACACTCAGGTAAATCATTTCCTCTCACAGATTTCATATCATACCACAGATTATCTCCACCCTTCACCTCATTCTCAGCCTCAATCTCCTCATCCACTGATCCACACACATACCAACAAGCCATCAAAGACCCTGGCTGGCGAGAAGCAATGAGAGCCGAAATTGAAGCACTCGAACTCAACAATACCTGGACCATAACCGACCTGCCACACAACAAAGAAGCCATCGACTGCAAATACACATACAAGACAAAGTATCACTCCGATGGAACCGTTGAAAGGAAGAAAGCTCGACTAGTCGCCAAAGGATACACACAACAAGAAGGAATTGACTACAACGAAACCTTCTCACCAGTCGCCAAGATGGTCACCGTGCGAACTCTCCTGGCACTAGCAGCAATCCGCGGTTGGCACCTTCAGCAGTTCGACGTGAACAATGCTTTCCTCCACGGCGAACTACACGAAGAAATCTACATGCGCATGCCACCAAGTTACAACAAAGGCAAATCATGACAAGTCTGCAAGTTACTTAAGAGCCTCTACGGACTCAAACAGGCCTCACGACAATGGTACTCCAAATTCTCAAACTCACTACTGCATTTCGGGTTCACACAATCAAAATCGGATTACAGTTTATTCACTCAATCCGATGGCATTCACTTCACCGCACTACTAGTTTACGTGGACGACATAGTACTTGCAAGCTCTTCACTCGAATCCATTACACAAGTCAAACACTTCCTGAACCAGCACTTCAAAATCAAGGACTTGGGAACCTTACGATACTTCCTCGGCATCGAAGTGGCAAGATCATCACAAGGAATTCAGATATGCCAACGAAAGTATACCCTTGACATCCTCGCCGACTCGGGATATCTCAAAACCAAACCGGTCAAAGTTCCCATGGATCAGAATCATAGAATCAGCAAAGAGAGCGGCTCTCCTCTCCACGACCCCAGCTCATACCGAAGATTAATTGGACGCCTTCTCTACCTCACCATCACACGTCCAGACATCAGCTACCCCGTCCAAATACTCAGCCAATTCTTGGCACAACCATCGACCACACACCTTGCCGCTGCACACAAAATACTGAAGTACCTGAACGGCACCATTGGCCAAGGCATCCTATTCTCTTCATCCTCCCCACTCCAACTCAGCGGCTACTGCGACTCGGACTGGGCCTCATGCCCAGACACAAGACGCTCAGTCACTGGCTACTGCATCCTACTGGGCGACTCCCTGATATCCTGGAAATCAAAAAAGCAGAACGTCATCTCTCGGTCATCCGCAGAATCCGAATACAGAGCCATAGCAACCACATGTTCGGAACTCACCTGGCTACGACAACTGCTCTCTGAACTCCACGTACCACATCCTCAAGCAGCGCTCCTCCTCTGCGATAACCAAGCCGCACTACACATCGCAGCAAACCCAGTCTTCCACGAGCGCACCAAACACATCGAAGTCGACTGCCATATCATCCGCGACAAAATCCAAGACGGCAGCGTCGTTACACAACACGTTCCCACACAGTCACAACTAGCAGACATTTTCACCAAGTCCCTCTCATCTAACGTCATCTCCCGTCACCTCTCCAAGATGGGAATAGTAAATCTCTATTCTCCACCTTGCGGGGGGATATTGGAACATGATGTGCATCACCATGACTCAGAGCATGCAACCGATATCATGCATGGCGGAAATCCACGCACTCATGAAGCAGCCAAGCCACATGCAGAAAACGGATAACAAACTACTCTGCTACAAGCCACGGATTCTCCACTAATCCCACGATCCTTTAGTTTGTTAGCTAACAACCCGGCATGTATATATTCTCTTTCCCATTTCAATTAGACAGCTACGTAACTTAGGCCTATTTAACCAGCGGGAACATTTCCCTTTCAGCATGTATTATTTTATTTTCACTTTACCCGGAATAAGAATTCTTTTCGAGGTTCTCCAATTCTTTTCCAGATTTCTCACTTTCTTACAAAGACAATCTGGCCATACTCTACTGAGGATCGTTCACATGCATGGCTTAATAGTTATTTGAAAAGATAAAAAGATTAGGAAAACCATATTGCAAAAGAGATAGAAAGAAAAATACAGTACATAAAAGGATTTAGAACTAAAATTCCAACCAAGATTTAGTGCGCAAGCAAATACCAAATCCACCAAATCTACAAAATATGATTCTGAGCAACTGAGCATTGAAGAAAAAGCAGTAGCTCAAATGGAGAGATTTTAGTTTTTGAAAGATTGATTTCAGCCCCAAAGAAAAATGGTAGCTTACATCCTATTAAGATTTTAGTGGATACATACATATGATGAGTACGGCAGCTTACATCCTATTAAGATTTTAGTGGATACATACTGTTAAAAAATGAATAGATAAGATACACAATTGATAAAAAAACTTTAAAAGAGGAAGTTGAAATTATCAACATAAACACCTTCTAAGTTCACATGTTCACCTTCTAAGTTCAAATGTTCACATCTAAGTTCAAAATGTTCACATCTAAGTCGACCTTTCATTTGTAACGAAACCAATGATGCAATTCCTTTAATCTAATTATGATACTAAGTATCTCAATTAAAATCAAGAAATTTCCGAATTTCATAATCCATCAAATAAAATATTTAAACCCATAGCCTATTCATGAAAAATGCAATAAATCTCAATTGGACTTTTCTCATTTTAGCCTATTAATAAGATCCAAAATCATCTGCTAAATTTTAACGGTCCAAAAATTAAAATTCTTGGCCTATGGGCCTAACTAAAATTCCAAACCAACCTCAATAAATATTAAATCATAGGCTCACCCAACTTTGCTTAGTAAACATAATTTTAGGCCCAATTAAATTTTACGTCGGGGTGTTATATGAACAACCACAGCACATAAAAATAATATAGACGTTAGTTTGGAATGCTGATTACTGTTGGTGAACTTGTATTAATTTTGGGGCAGTTTTATATGGACCGTTACAATTTGAGGCACTAAAGTTGACTAATAGCATTAATTACGTTTTATTTTCTGAACTACTCCTATTGCCATATTATTTAGGGCAATGCTAATTGTACTTATATCCACGTTACATTCTCGTCTATACATCACTTCCATTAAAAAAATACAAGAAAAGAAAAAAATTGTAAAAAGTCATGTATTATCTACTGTATGCTATGTTTATTTATTACTACCAATTATTCATATGATCACTTCTGAATAAAATAATATTGATGCTATCATAGATCGAGATCAAACATGACTTGCTGTTACATATTGTAAGAGCACTTCCAATGGTCAATCTATATATATATTTTTTATCCGAAAAACTCATTACATCCTACTTTTCCAATTTTAACTAACTATTTTTTAGATTGATACATATTTAGATTGATACATATTTTTAGAGCACAGCGTAGTATATATACTGTGACAAGCGTAGAAAGATTATGACTTTAGATTGTCGATCTTGTCTTTTTTCATGGGCTTGAAGCAAACTTCTCTTAAACAAGGATAGAAAGAGATAGTTCAATTTTAAAAAGATAAACAATAAAAATTAAGTAAGGCTTGATTCATCTGATTGAATTGATGATGAAGCTTGATTTGAATTATCTCTAGCACCCTTTATCTCTCTCTTTGGTGATGGTTGGAGAGGCTTGAGAGGAACTTGTAAGAATTCAACATCTCCTTCAAGCATTTTGATGACTTTGATCATTGATGGACGATCGCTAGGCTTCAATTGTATGCACCATAATGCAACTATCATCATCTTCTTACATAGTTTTCTCTCATCTTCAGTACCATCTTCAATTTCTATATTCTTTCCATCATGGAATTGATCATATATCCAAGTGGGGAAGTAAATTTGGCTTAAATGTTCTGTAGATGCATGCAAGTTCTTTCTTCTGCTCACCATTTCCATCAACAGCATTCCAAAGCTATAGACATCAGCTTTGTATGAAATGCCTCCAATATTTTTGTAAAGCATTTCAGGAGCCATGTATCCAAAAGTTCCTCTTGCACGAGTCAAAGGAACGATACTATCTTCCACCGGGTACAATTTTGCTAAGCCAAAATCTGAAACTTTGGGTTTCAAATTTTCATCAAGAAGAATGTTGTGAGGCTTAATGTCAAAATGTAAAATTTGCATGTCACATCCTTGATGTAAATACTCAATCCCGCGAGCCACTCCTAAAGCAATATCATATGTTTTCTCATAGTTGATGATATTTGCCTCTGATGAAAAAATGTGTTTGTTTAGAGATCCGTTGGGCATGAACTCATATATAAGGGCACGCTTTGAACCATGAACATAAAAACCAACGAGTTGCACTATATTCACATGATGGATCCTTCCAATGGTTGCTACTTCACTAATAAAATCTTGCCCATTTGCTTTGGATTGGCTTAACATCTTTACTGCTACAAGACGTCCACTTCGAAGTGTTCCTTTAAATACTGTGCCAAATCCTCCTTCACCCAATCTTTCCCTAAAACCTTTGGTCATTTTCTTAATTTCTGAGAAAGAGTACCTAATTGGCATGAAGTTATTTTGGCTTTGCAGAAATTCTTCAACAACGTCATACGCGGATAAGTGTCTCCTTCGCCATTTATATATAAAAAATGCAATCACAAATGGTGCGCCTAATACACTGATTAGGATATGCAATTCTGGAAAGGAAATCACAAAAGTAATTATAAGAAAGCAATCCAATTGTTGCACTACCAATTACTCCCTTTCAAAATTCTTGTGGTTTGGCACTGTGTTTATTTTTAATGTTAATTTAAGAATGATGTCTAACGATTTCTTGATTCGTAGTTTAAAGAATGATTAATATACTAAAACAAATAGGAAAGATAAAAGGAGAGAGATACAGATTCTTACCGAGCAGAAAGTCAATTAATAAAGCTGCCCAAGCTGTTAATTGATTAAAAAAATTAATCTCCATTAAAAGTTAGCCAAAAAATGAAGTAAAAGAAATAATATGCAAAAATTGGTATAATATTAATCCAACAATACTTCGAGATCCACTATAGAAAAATACGCAATTACGTATAATAGTTTAGCTTAATTGTGTTATTACCAAACAAAACCCATCCAATTATATATAATACATCTGATATCTTTCTGAGATAGAAAACTCACCAGAAAATTCCGAATATCCTATGATTGGCTGTACGGATCCTGCAGGTTTGACAAAAAAGAAAGTTTCACATCAGTTTCTGAATTCAATAATTAACAATCAGGCCATTATTATAATGCTATCTAAACTAGGATCGATAAATGTAATCCTAATATATATCACTACAAGAAAAATAATCATTTATGACAAGTGATTTGTGACAAAAATGGCCTATGACAAGTGATTTATGACAAGTCTTGACACGATACGAACACGATCCGTTAATAGGATTTTGACACCTCTAGGACCAAACTCTCTTAATAAATGGGCCTAACATGTGGAATATTTAATTAATTGGGTGAAATATAAAGTCAAGATTTGAACATAGGATCTCTACTTTGATATCACGTGAAACCGCTACTTATTTTAAAATGTTAAATTGATGAGAAAATGTAGATTACTTACTTACTAAAATCTTTAGTTTGAAATTTGAGTCATGTAGTCTTTGAGTCTTGTAGTCTTCATATTGATTGATTAATTGTCATGAGATGATGAAAGTGGCATTAGTGATGAAGTGACTTACAACTAAAATATCAAATCTAGAGTTTTGGTCAACAATGAGTTGATAACAAACCAAAGCCAACAAAGGCTAACAATAAGCAAAAAGATTGAGGTGAGGTTTGGATAGTAAGTTGGAATGAGATGAGATGAAATTAGTTAAGGTGAAAGTTGAATAAAATATTGTTAGAATATTATTTTTTTAATATTATTATTGTTTTGAGATTTGAAAATTTTAAATTGTTTATTATATTTTGTGTAAAAATTTGAGACAATTATAATAATTAGATAAGTTGAGATTAACTCTGAAACCAGACGGGACTTGAGCCAATAATGGGCTACATTTGGCCTTGATCAACCACATAATTACTAAATTTAAAAGACTAAAAATAGGTCTGAGACTTCAAACAATACTAAAAACAAACAAGAATCTAATAAAAAAAGCTTACAGCTGATAAAAATATTCCAAACACAGATTTGAAATGAAACATAGTTGAACGATGATGAAAATTGTGGGAGGTAATGATGGCAGAAGAACTTTGAGTTCTTTCTTCTACAATCGTCTTTCCTTTTATTTATTTATTTTTTGTTAACCAGAATTTGAATTGAGCTAAGAGTCATCAGTACTAGATAGGGTAGAACACTTCTAAAGCGGTGATAAGTTATGTTCGAATTAAATACAATATGAGTTTATATATTAGAAAACGTAGGTGAATTTTAATAATATTATTTCAAATTTCTTTCTCTTGGAACGAGTGCCAAAAGGAAAAAATTGAACACTAAGGACATATTTGAGTATAAAAATATGAGATGAAAATTATGTTAATAGTAGTGAATGGTTTGTAAAATGTAGTAAAATGGTTTGAGTTATGATATTTTATTAGATTTTGAGAAATGAAAAAGAAAAAAATTGAATTAAAATATTATAAAGTTTAAAATTTGTTAAAATATTATTTGTTAATTTTATTTTTATTTAAAATTTGAAAAATTTGTATTATTTTTCGTGTTTTGTTTAGAAGTTTGAGAAAATTATAATAATTAGATAATGATTAAATGAAAAAGTTGAATATTTAAAATTAAAAAGTGTTTTATGTTTGAGTGATAGTTAAGAAAGAAATTATGAGATGAGATGATATCGTCTCAACTAATTTCACTTCCCAACCGGTAGTGAGCATAGAATCTACATAGACGTTTTTAGCTTCGCAGTTGATTATTATTGGTGAACACATTTTTGGGACACTGTTATATATATATATATATATATATATATGGGTAGTTACATTTCGAGGCACTACTTAATTAATTCTTACTTGGATATTGTCATATTTATGATAATATATATTTATTATATTCTATATATGCGTGGTAATAAGTCTCATTTATACCATATTTAGCTTATTATATAGTTAATCTATATCAAATAGTATCTTTGACTTATTTTGTATTTATTGTACCTTCATTATTCTTCTAGCCTTGTTCACCTATATATGGTATTCTATTGTACATTCTAAGGATTCAGAAGAGGAAGTTGAGTTGATTTGTAATATCCCTATTAGTAGATGGGGAGCAGTGGATAAAATAGTATGGGGATGCTCAAATGATGGCAAATTTTCTGTTAAGAATGCTTACCACTTGAAGCATAAAAGAATGAGAAGAAAGACATGGGAATCCTCAAAAGGTATCTTTGAAGAGAGAATGGAATCTCTTATGGGAGCTTAATGTACAAGGGAGTAATTCTACATACAACTAGGGGTGTGCAAAATTCTGAGAATTCCGACTCCGTCCGACTTCCGCTCCGACGCCGACTCCGACGGAGTCGGAGTTGTTAGAATTCGAAGTAGCTCTTAATAACTATTAGGAGTCGGAGTCGGAATCGGAGCTACCAGGAGCTCCGACTCCGACTCCGAATTTTTTTTTTTAAACCCAGCTGTAAAATGACGTCATTTTACAGCTGGGTTTAAAAAAAAAAAATTGAACGACACCGTTCCACTTAATATGGAACGACGTCGTTTCATATTTAAATACCCTCCAAAACGCAACCCCAGGTCCCCCCTGGCCCCTTCTTCTTCCTTCTTCAGTTCTTCTTCCTTCTTCTGCTTCCTTCTTCCTTCTCCCTTCTCTCTCGCGTCTCACTGAACCAGTGAACTGTGAAGCCGTCTCGCGCCTCACGTCTCGTGTCTTTCTTGCCAGCGTGCCGCCGTTCGTCGTTGCTCCTCTGTGCTGCCGTCCCTCGTTGCTCCTCTATTCAGCTTCCACCTACGGTGAGAGTAAGGTTATGAGCCCTAAATTTAATTCAAGCATGTCTCTTATGAATTGGAGCCAGCAGTTGTGATTCTTGTGAATTGGTTGTATTGAATATTCAATATAGTCCCAACAAATCACGGTGCTCAAAACCCTAAATTTTACATTATATTGAAGACTTGCGCTCGACGTTGTATTGAACATTGGCTCGAGCGATACGTCGAGCGGAAGTCAAGCGAACCTCTCTGGAAGAGTTCTGCTCGAGCGCCACGTCGAGCGCACGTCAAGCGAACCTCTCTAGTTGGGTTCTGCTTGAGCGCCATGTCGAGCGCACGTCGAGCGAACCTCTCTGGATGGATTCTGCTCGAGCGCCACGTCGAGCGCACATCGAGCGAGCCACTCTCTATGAGTTCTGCTCGAGCGCCACTTCGAGCGCATGTCGAGCGAACCTTTCTGGATGGGTTCTGCTCGAGCGCCACGTCGAGCGAACCTCTCTGTATGGCTTCTGCTCGAGCGCACGTCGAGCACACGTCGAGCAAACCTCTCTGGATGGTTTCTGCTAGAGCGCACGTCGAGCAAACCTCTCTGGATGGGTTCCGCTGAGTCGAGCGCACGTCAATCGAACCTCGATGTAATATTACATCGATACAATAATACATGTCCTATTGTATAATACAATAGCCTAGTTTATTTTTAAACTAATTTTTTGCTTCTAATTTAATTTTTTCAGCTTCATTGATTGTGATATGGATCCTAGACATAGTGGAGATGATCGTCCACAAGGGGATGTGGCGGATGCCAATGCTACAACTCCTACACCGGTGGGTACTTCCACCCCTAGAGCCACATCTAGGGCAGCTACATCTAGAGCAGCTACATCTAGAGCAGCTACATCTTGTGCGAGTAGTCGACTCCCACTCCCAGTTGATATAGAGGATGAGGATATGTTCAACGAAGAGGAGGAGATGCCCATTGAGCAAGATCAACCACCACGACCTTCTAAAAAGAGGTCGTGGACATGGGAGCATTTCACCAAAATTCCTGGTGATATTGCGAACCCAGTAGCAAGATGCCATTACTGTGGATCACTTTGTGGATGCCATTCGAAGAAGCAAGGTACCAGTGTGTTAATAGCACATCTAAATAGTTGCCAACGATATAAGATAGTGAAGGGATTGCAAGCCACTGATCAGACCAACCTCAGTTACCAAACTTCTACAGCCACTGATGGTACACAGACTAAGAAATTGGTCATCCCTCAATACAGTGAGAAGATGTTGAGGGACATGCTTACAGAGATGATAATTACTGATGAGATGCCATTTACCACAGTCGAGAAAAGAGGCTTTCGAAAGTTTCTAAATTTTGTTGAGCAACGATTTCCAATTCCATCACGGTATACAGTGATGCGAGATTGTATGAAGAGGCATGCGAAGGACAAGGAGGAGATGAGGAAGATGTTTATTACCACTGGCCAGAGAGTGTCTTTTATGACTGACACATGGACTTCCATACAGAACGTTTGCTACATGTGTATCACAGCACACTACATTGACAGTGAGTGGATTTTGCATAAAAAAATTATTGGTTTTAAAGAAATTGTGGATCATAAAGGTGCATCCATTGGGGCGAAGATGGATGATTGTTTGAAGGACTGGGGAATTCGAAAAGTGCTGTGTATTATAGTTGACAATGCCAGTGCGAATGAAACAACAATTGATTGGTTTAAACGGAACACGACGGTGAGAGATGATGTCATTCGGGCCCACGAGTTTATTCACGTTCGATGTTGTGCTCGTATCATTAGCCTCATAGTTGTTGAGGGATTAAAAGAGGTTCATGATTCCATAACCCGAGTCCGCAACATTGTACGATATGTGAGGGGTTCCCCTCAAAGGCTTGCCAAGTTTAAGGCAATAGCAGAAGATCTAAAGATTGAATGTTCTAGTATGCTGTGCTTGGACGTTCCGACTTGATGGAATTCTACATACATGATATTGGATGTGGCACAGAAGTACAAAAAAGCATTCGAGCGGATGGAGGTCGAGGATGGGGGCCTGAGGTATGCTTTGTTGGAGCCAGCAGGACAGGGGCTCGGTGCGCCGAACGCACAAGATTGGACCAATGTGAGTTATTTTGTTGAATTTTTAAGAACTTTTTATGAGATAACCATGCGGCTATCTGGATCCAAATATACGACTGCAAACTCATTTTTCAGCGAGCTCTCGGAGCTTCACTTCTAGTTGGAAAATAGTTGTACTGACTATGCTAGATTGTTATCTGCTATGACTACGAGGATGAAGATCAAATATGATAAATATTGGAGGAATATTGAGAAGATAAATAGATTGCTATTTGTGGCTGTGATCCTTGACCCCCGAGTTAAGTTGGCCATTCTAGAATTTTGGGTAAATTCCGTCCTCGGGGCAGTGAAGGCTGCAGAGTTTATTAGATTGCTAAAAAGTGATGTTTATGACTTATATAATCACTACAGTACTAGTGCTCAGCCTTCATCCGCAGTTGGTAGCTCCTCACATTCGAGGCCGACAGGATCGACAGTTTCCTCAAGTGATACTGACCCATCTGTAGGGGTTAGAGGCAATCGTATTATATTGCAGTATCATCAACTCATGTCAACAAGGAATATTATGCATTGTACATCTGAGGTTGAACGATATTTTATGGAAAGCTGTCGAGGCACCTAGTGATGTATTTCAGTTATTAACTTAGTGGGAAGTTAATTCCACCAAGTATCCAGTCCTTTCCCATGTGGCCCGAGATGTGCTAGCCATTTCTGTCACTACGGTTGCCTCAGAGTCGGCATTTAGCACTGGAGGTCACGTGTTGGATGCTTATCAGAGTTCATTGTCACCGTCAACCGTGGAGGTCCTCGTTTGCACACAGAATTGGATAAGTGAAACGCCCATTGGACTAGATACCATTGGCGTTGATGCCGAGAGCTATAGGCTTGAATCGGGTAAGTTTATATGCTTTTAAATGATGATTTAATTATTTTTAATGTTTCTAACTTCTACTTTTTATGATTTTATAGATCTAATTGTGAACCCTAACATTATTACCAATGATTGAGAGTCTGGAACGGACGCTACTTGAGAGTTGGGATGGAGTTGAGAGAACCTCCTTTCTTGGTAAGAATCAAATTATTCTTTTACCGTATTCAATTCTTTATTATCAATTTTTTTTCATCTATTGATTGCTACTTTCTATGTTCATTTCAGGCATGACTAATGGAACAAAAAACATTTGAGTGAAATCCGTGTTTAATTTTTATGTAGTTATATTTCAAGGCTGAGTTATATTGTTATTACGCTATAAATGAGACTGTTATAACTTATGGCTACATCATACATGTTATTTACTTTTTAAACTATTTATATAGTTATATTTATGTAGTTATATCCCGAGCAAAGACGTGGGATAAGTACTCTTTATTCTATAATTTCTATTAGTACTTATCCATTCTCTCTCAAACGTTTATAATTTATTATCCAACTGAAATTAATCGAATTATACAAATTCGTACCATCATTCTTCTCTATAAAATTTTAAATTTGTGTAATTTTCAACTCATGAGTCATGAGCACTTTTAATGCTAAATTTCAGGCGGACATAAAATAAATTAAAGATATAATTAAAATTCAGTAACAAAATCAGAAGGAATATTTAAATTATTGAAAACTCTTGAATAAACCAAATATTTGTAGATGGTTCACTTTTAAAAAAAATATATATGTTGCTCACTATCTGAAACGAAATTGAACAACAAAATTTAAAAAATAAAAAATAAAAAGAACAGAAAACAACAACTAGAAATTTATTTCTGAACGGAGTTAGGAAATTTAATTCGAAGTCGGAGCTCCGACCTCCATACGGAACTCCCTCTGAAATCCGATCGGAGTTCCGATCCGAGGTCGGAGCTTCGACCTCCATTCGGAGTTCCGATCAGAGTTCGGAGCTCCGACCTCCGATCGAAATCGGACTCCGACTAAGTTCGGAGTCGGAGTCGGAGGGGCAATTCGGCTCCTACTTTTGTCGGAGTCGGAGGTCGGAAATGACAACTCCGACTCCGACTCCGTCGGAGTTGGAGCCCACCCCTACATACAACCGTGAAGTGCGTAACCGCTGCGTAATCGCTTTGAAAAAGAGTGGGGTTCACTATTAAAAAATTAATTTTTTTCATGTGGGTCCCATGTTTTATTTATTTTTTTCAAAGTGATTACGCGGCAGTTACGCAATTCACGGTTGTAAGTATCTTTTCTCGGCTAAGAAATAGATTTTAAATTCTAGTTTGTGCCCAATTTGTGAGCTGAAATCTGAAACTACCATGTATGTGCTTTGGAGTTGTCCTGTAGCGTCAAATGTCTAGGTTGAATTCAAAAGTCTTGTCCATAAGTGGAGTAGCTATAAGTCGAACTTCATGGAGTTATGGAAAAAAAAAACTTAATGTGCAGCTAGGAATAGAGGAGGTGGAGATGGTGGCTTGTATTTTGAGGAAGATATGGCATAGAAGGAATTCGTGGATGTTTGACTAAAAATTTGCAAAACTGAGGAGTGTCCTAAAATTTGCCAAAGAGGGACTAAATGAATTCATCATAGCACAAGATTATAATCAAAAGACATAGATGTTGGGGGTACATACAGGAGGGAGGTTAAATGGGAAAAGTAATTTGATTTGTGTGTAAAAGCGAATTGGGATGCAGTAGTGGATGTGTGTCTCAAAAAAGTGGGTCTTGGTGTTGTTATTAGAGACTCAGATGGTGAGGTACTAGTCTGTCTGAACTGTATTGTGGATCATGCGCAGAAACCTATAATTATAGAAGCTTTGGCTTTAAGGAGAGCAGGATACTTAAGTCCAAAGTTAGGCCTGTCAAAGGTAATCTTGGAAGGGGACTCTCAAGTGATTCTGAAGGCTACCAATAGTGAAGAATAAATATGGGCAAATTATGAGAATATTGTTGAAGATGTGAGACTGTTGTTAGTTGATAGATTGTATTGGAATGTTAGATTTGTGTATAGAGAAGCTAATAACATAGCTCATAAACTAGCAAAATTAGCACTTATGTATTCTAAGGAGAGGGTATGGAATATTACGGATAGTCCTATAGAGATAGTTAGTGATATACAAAAGGAAAAATATCATAATGACTCATTTTCTTTGAAACAACAATAAAGGAGGTATATTTGACTTCAAAAAAAAAAAAATATACCCTTTTAACTTGTTTATCATGGCATCAAAGCCACCCATTTCCTACTACTTAGAAAGTCTCATACGCAATGTGTTATTTGGTATTATTTTCCATTCACCATATGTCCTCTAGAGACTTTCTAAGCACTTAATAGATTGTTGTCCTCTCTCTCATCATCAATCACATACATTGGTTAGCTCTCATGCACTGTACGACTTGTATACTCATCGTATTTGCTCAAACTGCCACCACAGATTGATTCCTTGAACTATGGTCATTTTTTAATGCAAAAAGCACTCTGTTCTAGTCAAACATGCACCTCGACTCGCCGTCACAAGTTCCAACACCCACTTCGAATGCCTTCTCTCTCCCAACCCCAACATCTATCTCTCTCAGTTTCATTCCCTCTCAATCTTTGTTCACTCTTTCTCTCTGTCTGTCTCCCCATTTCTCTCACTTTGCTCTCTCTCTTCTCCCTCTTGTGTTGTAGCTCGTCGTGCACTGTCGCTACCAAGGCCTTGCTCCATAGGTCGCACCACTGCAATCCTTTGTTGTTGCCAGTTTCCGCTCGTCATGTTGGTAAGTTTCTATTTGTCCTAGTATCTCTCTCTTCTCTCTCTCTCCATCTACAGCTCTCACTCACTCTCTTGGTCTTACTTTCCAGCCGTCTCCCATCTCTCTCTTTGTTGCATTGCAGCTGCCACCCCCACCACACACCACAACAGTCAAGCTGCTTACACCTCAAACACCATTATTTGCCTCATGCCTCAGTCCCATGCTGTTTCGCTCACTGTCCTTGCTACCACCGGTGTTCCTCCCGACCACGAGCACGCTGCTAGTAACCCCCTCGACCCCTTCTCATCTCTCTCTCTCTCTCTCCTTCTCTTGGTTTCGCCTATGTTACACAATATCTACTCGTCACCCTTTGTCTTTTAGTCGGCTTCTCTCCCTCTCCCTCTCTCTCTCTTTCTTTCTTTCTCTCTCTCTCTCTCTCTATGCCAGTCCCTCTCTCATCTCCCTGCTTTGTGTTGCAACCCATCACCGTCACTACCCAAGCCTTGCACCACAACCTAGTTGCCACCGTATTGCCGTTGTGACTAGTGAAGGCCCTTGCACCACATTCTCAGCAGCTCCCCACCACTCCATTTTTGTTGCACTTCCCTGTCACCAAATCCAGTTGACCACTATTGCAAGGTCGGTAAGACACTCCTCTTCCTTATATGTTAAGACTGTGTCTAACTTATTTTGTGGAGTGACAGGACAATTTTAGGAACTTTTTAGATTTTGAATTGCATTGCTCAGTGGATTAATGGTTTGGTTGTTGTAATGTTTCAATGAGGCTGGATAGAATCTGGTTGTTGACATGGAGATGGAAGTAAGAGGGCTGGGACGAAGTATTACGTGGGCAATTTTGGTGTACTTGTGAGTCGATTGGTATAAAAATATGGTTTTGAAACCTGGTTGGTTAGGTGGCCAAATTGTGAAAAATGGATTTTCTATTAGGAGGTTTGACTTGCTATGATACCAGTGTGGAAGTTGGGTCATTAGGGCACAGGATAGAAAGTTTGGATTTTGGAGTTAGCACATTATGTCTTATTGTAGATGTGATAGTTAAATTCTATTAACTTAAAGATTTTACTAATTTTGTTTAGGCATTGATTGGTTTTAGCTCTATTATGTTGTGAGACAAGTTAGTTGTGCTAAAAAGTCCACGATGCTCCTATACAAGATGTTGCCTAAAACTAATTAATGTTGGTTTTGTGAAAAACTTGCATATTTTTTCACCAAAGCAGCCTTGGTTATTATCTACAGTACTAGTCCTTGTATCTGAACATTTAAACTTGACATTTATAATAACCGGTATTGACATGAGCAATTTTTGTACTCTGTTTCTCTACTGCATAAAATCTAAATATGAAATCTGAAATTTTGATCCAATTATATGACATTTATCTTATTCGTATAATATTTTTGTTACTGCATTATATCTATAGACCCCGAGGCATGAGATTTTGTTCTACTCTGATTTCTGTCTCTACCAAAGTAAAAAATAATGGTCTCTATTTTGAATGCAATCACTTTGGTGACAAATTGATTTTTGTTCTACTTTACTATCCATAGAATGTAAAACTATACCACATGGGTAAACATAACCTCTGTTTTGAGTGCACTCACTTTGGTAACAAAATAGTGATTTATGTTCTACTTGGCTAACAACAGGTATGCAAAACTCTGCTAGGGGGTAAAGATGGCCTATGTTTCTATTTCGGATGTTGATTGAGTTGTCTTGTTCCTAAGGTCTTTTGGATATATTATTATTATTATATTGAATTGCTTTTGAAAATACAATTGTCATATTTTTTAGAATTGTCTGTTTATAAATTCTTTAAGAGAAACTTTGCTAGTGTTTAGTTTAGTTTACTTGGAAGAATTTTGAGATATTTGATTTTGGAAGGCTTTTTGTAGTTAAGATTTTATTATTGTGTGTTTCAGGTTAAAAGGTTCGCCCTTGGGTATGGGGCATGACAATCGGCCTTTTAAAGCTTTTCATGTTAGTATTTATTTAATTTTTAAAAATTCCACTTCTCATATTGAATCTTATTATCCTCAATCATACTATCTGTTGTAACTTATTTTAAGTGACTTCATAGAATTTCATCAAAGTGAAAAGGCAATTAAGATGTGATATGTTAGCTGGATCGGAGAAATAAAACACGTCAATCCTTATTTATATAAATAAATATTAGAAATATATATAATATTTATTTATATATAACTAATACTAGATACAAGTTTAGGAAGTGCAAGTCTCGGAGCAGTCCATTTAGAAAGAACCTGGACATGCCATGAGAAAGTCACTTTTTAGAGGTGGGGCCAACTTTTTTTTTCTAAAAATATTTCACATCCTATATCTGTAGAAATAATTTTTTGTATATCATATATATATATACATATATATATATATGCGTGTGTATATAATTGTTATATTTTACCTTATCTGCAAGTTTAAACTATTTTCATGTTTCATATATAATGATGGGTTAAAAGATGAAAGAAGATAAATAGATCAGAGAGATATAAATTCTTACCGAGGACCCTTGGTATTCCAGTATAAGAAGCTGCAGCACATGGAGAAAAGAAATAAAGGTAATTAGTGATCAGTTAATTAATTATATAGAAAGTGATTTAAACAAAACTGTATAAACAAATCTATCCATTTATGTTACCAATAAATATAATAAATAGTTCATGTGACCTGGAAAGAACAATTTTCAGAGAATTAATTAATTTTTTAATAAAAGATCAGTCGTTACACGTACATTAATGACTTGGCAAAATCTTGACTTAGAAAAAGTCAACTCATAAAATATATAATTGACTGACGCATGCATCATGGTATAAAATCATCACTCTTGTAAAACTAGTATTAATTTTCAAGTTTTCATTGAAGAGGGGAAAATTGCCCTTTCCTCTTATCTTGAAATCACGAATGCTATTAATATACATTTAACATCTTATGGAGATAATATTGAATGAAGAAGAATCAGTGGTTGCTATTATTGATTCAAATTCTAATTAAACACTGGAATGTGGATTTAATTGAAGAAATATTTTAGTGTAAAAAGTGCATATTATTTACGAAAAGAGATATTGGATCGAGATAAGAGCCAATCTTCAAATTCAAATTGCAAGGAAGCTGTTTGGTGTTTGGAACAAAATCTGGAAATTATCAATTCCAAATGCAGCAGAAGTTTTCCTACGGAGAGCTTGCTTAGACGCCTTATCCACTAATTTAAATCTCTTTAAAAGAAAAATAATAGAGTCACCAAACTGTCCTTTTAAGGATTAATACATGTTCTTTGGGAGTGTATAGCAGCAAAGGATCTGTGGTGTTTTCATTCAAAGAAAATTCAAGAAAGTTCTTTGACAGCAACTTGTTTTAAGGATTTATAATTAGTACGTTGCATGCTATGGGTGTTGGCTATTACAGATGTGAAAAATATGCTTTTACAATTTGATCAATGATTTAGAAGAGAAGCCAATGTTGATCAGATGGAGGATTGTCCATCTTGTGTTCTTTCTCACCTTTGATGGAGTTTTATTAATAAATATAATATTGATGTTCATTCTCAAATAATAAAAAAAACACATCTTATATATGGGGATTGAAAACTCACCGGCAGTTGCGACCTGTTCTTCTAAGAAACCAACCCAAGTAGGTACTGCCAAAAAAAAAAAAAAAAATGGGATCACATTAGCGTCTGGAATCTTCAATTAAAAATTAGGTCATTATAATGCTGCAAAAATAGCCCCTATTTATCCCCTTTAAATGGGTATTGTGTCAGGTACTCCTAATTAAAATAGGAAAATACAATATATGTATGATCAATTCGAGTGGGAAATCCAAGAATTTAGTCCAGTTGGAACAACAAATTAAAGACGAGATATATCGATCAGCATATATATAATAAAAATCTCAATAGGATTCTGATCTCAAATTTATTAATTACTCACCATATTTGTTGCAATAAACTTGATTATTGTACTCATGTATGTAGCAATTATCGGATGATCCACAACTTCCACAATGAATCCGGTACCATGAAAGCTCAAAACCATATAAGAATAAATTGCGGATGTCTGTACAGGAACTATTAGGATGATCAGCAGAAATTTGTCCTGGCCACGATGTCAGAGACATTTGCTCTATTGTGCATGACTCCTCCACATCCATCACATTCGCTCCATAGCCAACAATAAGATATAAGTACCGTTTGATATTAGAACAATTCGTAGAAGTCGTGTCCCAATGGATCAAAGAGGAAGCCCAAGTCACTGGCTTTTCACAGTTCACAATAGCCACAACTTCTGATACTGTTCGCATTCTTAAACTGTCACTACTCACATATTGCAGATATTGATCCCAGCCCGTCCATCTCAAAATACTGAAATTATCTCGGTTTAGAAAATAACGAGGGATGAAGGAGTAATTATCCTCCTGAATACCTGCGTCTACAATTCGGATTGTGTAGTTGTTGTAATTGATTTGGCTTACGTAGTATTTACTACCATCATGTAAAGATAACAACGTGTAGTTGTTCTCATCACATGAGAGCTCATACCTTTGGTCTCCGCAGTTTGGGGGATCGCCTTTTAGTCGAAACGGATAGCTGATGTTGGGGATATTGCCACAGGAAGAAGGAGGACAGTAGTGATCAGTATTATTAAGACTAGAAGCTGGAGGAACAAGGATTAGGACAAGAACAGTACTTATAAGGACCCTGAGTTCAATAGGGAAAGTCATTCCTCTCCAGCCCAACAGCTGAGAGAGCCAGAAATCAGGGAGATCAGAGAAAGAGATAAGAGGATTAGGGGAGATTTGGGCGTGGTTTCCACTGCTGTCTGTAGAGAAACTTTTATTGGTAGTGGCCGTTTGTCAGCAAACTTGTTTGCTACGAAATTTTACTTATAATATTTATTCAGAAATTGAATGCGAAATTGGTCCATACTTATAATATTTTTATTTTGAATGATGTTGAATGCGAGAAACCGGACATTTTGAAATCTCACAGATGCACCACCAACTGCCAGTATTATATGTAGCCTTTGGAATATTGGGATATGTGAATTCAACTTTCAACATCATATATAAACCAACGTTACGTTCTTTGCTACGCCAACCCTTATGATTGGACCACGTTTTTGTATATGTTAATGGACTAAAATTATTAAATGATCTTATTTCATAATAATTCTTATCACATGGTGTTATTCTTTAAAGAGTAGTGCTACATTTACTTACAATTTATTTATATTTTTACTTACAACACTTATTTTGTCAGATTTTTTTTTTTAAATTCAAAATTTAAATTTTGAATTTTATGAATTTTAACATAACAATAACTGATATGTGAAGGAGTAAGTTTTTTTGTAATTTTTTTTTAAGTACATTTAACATTTTTCTTCTTTAAAATAATCGGATTTGAACCTAATCCTAAGCATGTCATAGCACACGGCAATGACAAAATTATTTACCTAAAATTTGCACAAAAGAAACTTCAGGAGTAAAAATATACTTTTATTTTTATTTAAGAGACAATTCAATTAAGGCAAAATAGACAGTAAAAAAAATATGAAAAAAACAAGAGGAACTTATCATTGGAAGTGTTCATTTAAATACTATGCTATATCCATCTTCACCCAATTTGTCCCTAAAACCCTTGGTCTACTTCTCAATTTTTTTAGTACTAATGCCTTTTTGGCATGAGGTTATTATTGCTTTGCAGAAATTATTCAACAACATCATACATTGATAAATGTCTTCTTTGCCATTTATATATAAGAAATATAATCACAAATGGAGTGCCTAATATAATCACAAAGAAAATGATGCTACTGTTTCAGGACCTATTGTGTCCACATGTTTTTTTTGTTGCAAAATATAGCTCACTACAACAAAAAATGGCCTTTTGCAACGAAAATTTTGCAACAACAATTTCTCATTGGTATTAACCATGAATAGTGGACTGAATATTATGTCCAACGATATTTTTTGCAGCTGAAACAAAGATGGCCATTGTAAATAAGATATACATTTCCAACGAATAAAATTCATTGCAAATAGTTATACATACATATATAAGTGTGTATATATTTGCAACAAATCGAACCTCATTGCGAGTAATAACTTTTCCCAATGTAAACTCAAATCCATTCAAATAAGTGTGTAATTGCAACAAAATAAGTGTGTAAGTGCAAAATAAGTGTGGTTACAAATAATAACTAATACATCATTCTAAAATTTAATTGCAACGGGTCAAAACTCATTCCAAATAACAAGCTTTTCGAACAAGAAATCAAATCCTTGCAAATAAGTGTCTGATTGAAACAAATTAAATATTTCGCTGTTAATAATGGATATTTGCAACAATTTTTTTCTATCCTTGCAAAAGAAAATTGGTATCCTTGCAGGGACTATGTCAAGAGTTCAAGTCACGGAGGGGGCAACCTATAAGTTGGATTAAAATGTCAAGTCATTGAATACTGATAGATGAATGAAGCTGCTAAAAGGGAAAGGGATCACCTAGGGCTTTTGTATCAATGGTTGGTGTGACAATCCTAACCTCCACTTGTGATTTGGCAGAGATTTGAAGAGGATATACAACAAATGGTCACACATCCCCATTCATGACATGCAATGCAATCTATTGATGATCTAGCAATATGCAATAATCACAGTAGAAAGTCAAATTCATATAAATTTGCACAAGAATATCTAAAAACATAACTTCATAAATACTTTATAATCATAGTTCAGCCTCTTAGTACTGTTTGAGGCATTTACACACTAAGTTTAAAATTATTAAATGGAGAATATATATATATATATATCTCCTTATTCACGTCTTGGTTTCGAAGGGACTTCATAAAGACTCTTATTCAGAACATATGTTTGATGTGTTGAATGATATGCAAGGCCTTCTTTAGAAACATGAGCATCATCTCTATCTGCTGATCCAGGTCCAATCCATTCTCTATTATCTTGATCAACTAACTCACATCCATATCCATCCTGTGATCTTGCAACAACTTCTGTTGTTCCATTGGAATAACAATTGAGAAAAATAAAATGGTGGGATTTTATGGAAATCTCAGTAAGTTAGCAACCAACATACAATGATAACATAAATATGATAAATAATAAACAAGAAATGCATGAATGCAGAAAACACACTTTTTTTTTATCCAAATTTCTTTGTGGAAACATGTTTTGAACAACTTTCAGATAAACATAACAAATTTTCTTTGAGAGAACACTTGTTCAAAGAAACAGAGTTTTGCATTTCATTTGTTTTCTTTCAATTATGCAATGTACATGACACGACACAAATATCCAACAACCAACAAATACAAGCATAATCCAATCACACAAACAGCTTCATCATCCAATCCAACCGACCCCCGTACTCCTCGGACTTAGTCCGACACAACCAAACTAATTCACAATAAATATAAGTTAGTGCAAAAATACATTTAAATCTCAAAAGTTCTTTGGAATATACTTACAGTATTATAATATACTTTTCGAAAGATCACGAATATGCTAGAAATGGCAGCACATCAATGAAACAATGCTTGGGGGTGTTGGTGAAGCTAATGGTGGTGGTCGTTAGCCGTGGGTGGTGGTGTGGGCAGCAGTTGGAAGCTAAACACTCAAATCAGAAATGAAGATGTAGGAGCTTCATTGGTGGCAGATCAGGGTTGAGGCTGGGTGGGTTAGGTAGCTAGGAGGCCACTGGTGTTGGGGTGAAAAGGTGGTGGCCAATGGTGGCGTGACGGCGACACTGGAACGAAAGATGGCTGCAGCTTGAAGCTATGTGTGGGGGTTGACAGCAGCGAGGGAGGAGCGAGAAATAGAGAGGGTAGTCGTTGGCCAAAGGGGAAGAGAATGGGAGGGGTGGTGACGGTAACGGACGGCGCACAACAACGCTATGGGTGGAAGAAGAAAATGGATGGGGAGAGAAGTCGCACGCGCGAGAGAAAAAAGCAAAGGGAAAGAGGAGAGAAAGGAAAAATAAGGAAAAAAAATAAAAGAAAAGAGGAGAAAGAAAAAGGGGAAAAGAAAAAGTGAGGGAAAGAAATGAGATCCAGTCTTTCAACTTGGGGTCTCGAAACTGATCCAACGAAAATGATTTCAACACGACAATTTAAATAAAACTAATTTAAACACAGTGACTAAGTAAAATAAAATAATAAAAATCTAACAATAAATTAATTTAAAATAAAGATCATTTTAAATAATGAACAATAATTAATAACAATAAAACACGTTGAATTAAATTTCACAGTTAAAAGTTATAAAATAATACCACTTAAATCATCTAAAATTTAAAACAATAAAGTTCATAATCCTAAGAATTGCAATAATTTCTTAGTGAAAATACACATAAATACGGGATATCACACCAAAGTGAACAAGGGTCATGGGTCTAAAAAACTCAAATTTTGAATGAGGACAAACGAAGACTTGGGATGGCTAGGGAAGGGCTTAAGGGTGTTGATGAAGCTATTGGTGGTGGTGGTTGGCCGTGGGTGGTGGCGTGGATGGCGGTCGAAAGCCAAAAAGCACAAATCAAACAATGAATTGGTTGGGCTTCATCGATGGTGGATCGGAGCTGAGATTGGATGGTTTAGGTAGCTGGGAGGCCACCGGTGCTATGGTGAAAAGGTGGCACTGGAATGAAAGATGGCCGCTGCTTGAAGCCGTGCGTGGAGGCTAACGGAGGCACGATAGGGGCTGAGAATGGAGGGGAATGGTCGCCGGTCGGAGGGGAAGAATATGGGAGGGTTGGTGACGACAACGGGCGGTGCACGGCGACACTATAGGCTGAAGAGAAATCAGACGGGAAGAGAGGGGAAGAGAGAGATGCAGTGGAAGTAAGAAAAAGGAAATGAAGGAAAACGAAAAAGAAGAGAAGAAGAAAAAGAGAGAGAAAAAAAATGAGGGAAAGAGATGAGGTCCAATCCTCACAACTTAGGTCACAAAATTGATTCAACGAAAAGAATTTTAAAACAGTAAGTTGGATAAAATAATTTAAACACAGTGACTTGTTAAAATAAAATAATAACAAAAATCCAACAATACAATAATTTTAAAGTCGAACATTAAACTGATTTAAATACAAAACAATAATTAATATTAAGAAAGCATATTAAAATAAATTTCACAATTTAAAAATATAAAAATAAACCAACGAGATATCCGATAAACTTAAAACGAGAGAACCGATATTTAAATTAATTAAAATAATCGTTAAATTAAAATACACTAAAATACGGGGTATCACAGTTGTGGCCCTGCTGAAGCCATTCTCTTTTCCTTAACAAGAATGTACCACAAGGCCTTCAATCAAACTGCATCATCTATTAGTGAAAAAAGGTTTTAAGTCCTAAGTAATGAAAGTATACTGCAAAATAGTCACATTACCAACAACTTCTACAAGCATTGGCTTATTCTTAAAGAAAAACTATTTACTTTTAAGCTGATTCTAATGTAAAATACTCCCCTCTAATAACAAAATTCAAGCACACTGATTTTTTTCAAAAGTAGAGAAGCAAAACCAGTACCTAAAGCAGCCCCTGTTTTTATAAGCTAAAAATTCAGGCTTCCAGTGCAGTGCTTTCAGAAAGGAGTCTCAAAAACTTAATCCTAGCTTCTTCCTATTGCAGTGCTTTTAGTAAAGTCCAAAAACTTTTTCCATTTTTCAAATTATATATAACTCTTTATACATTAATTATATATAAAACAACATACTCTCTCTCTCTGGTTTGTTCTACCCAAAAGAAGACAATCTCGCCATACTCTACTGAGGATCATTCACACGCATGGCTTAATAGTTATTTGAAAGGATAAAAAGATTAGGAAAACCATATTGCAAAAGAGATAGAAAGAAAAATAAACTATATAAAAGGATTTAAAAGTTTAAAACTAAAATTCCAACCAAGATTTAGAGCGCTAGCAAATACCAAATCCACCAAATCTACAAAATGTGATTATTAGCAACTGAACATTAAACAAAAAGTAGCAGCTTACATAGAGAGATTTTAGTTTTGGAAAGATGATTGATTTCAGCCCCAAAGAAAAATGGTAGCTTACATCCTATTAAGATTTTAGTGGATACATAAATATGATGAGTACATAAACATAATAACAAGACTAAGGATAAAACGAAATAACTACAGTAAACAAAGATCACACGCAAGACACAGAAAACTAGATGGTTTAAGTCAAATCGACTATGAGAAGAGTGTAGACTGAAAATAAAAGAACCTAAAATTAAGATTACTCCCCAACAAAATGCAATAAGAAATAAAAAAGAATCTAAAATTATCAACGAGACACTATACAACATTACAATCCACTGGTAAATGCCCTAATCCTCTGTTTTCATGAAACCCTAATAGAAAATATCTCCCAAACATGCTAAAATCGTTAGTCAAATTATAAAATCAGATTGATAATACAGTATTCACGAAAAACAAACTTAAAAGGATAACAAGAGAGAGAGAGACGCACGGAGAGAGAGAAAGAGAGAGAGAGAGAGAGAGAGAGAGAGAGAGAGACTCACTTGCTAGGCGAGGTGGCAACGGCGACGTTGCGGTAGCGACATAAAGTGGGAAGGGGCAGCAGTGCACAGGCTCGGGGAAGAAGTTTGAAGTGGAGAAGGGGTATTGTCGATCCCGTTGCGACATGTATAATTAAACTTGCGTCGAATGTTTTCGTCGTTAAAACCATAAAATCGCTGCAAATACATGACTTCGCATACTACCCTATTTAAATTGTAAAAAGGTCGTGACGATTTGATTTTCGTTGCAAAAGCTTACTTGTTGCGGCAATTTTATTTGCATCAAATTTTAAATCGCAGTAAAAGGCCTTTTCTCTTGTAGTGGGAATAGTTCGCGTCCGTAGCACTTGTTCTTTCTGCTCTAGAATTCGCACTGGTTCTTCAGCATAGGTCAGATTTACTTGAATCTGAAGTGGCTCATAATCAATCACGTGGGTGGGGTCAAGGATGTACTTCCTCAACATAGAAACATTAAATACGTTGTGTACCCCCCGAAAGTGTCGGCGGCAGTGCGACCCTATAAGCCACTGGGCCAATCTGATCAAGGATCTCAAAGGGTCCGATATACCTAGGGCTAACTTTCCATTTTTTCCAACTCTCATAACTCCTTTCGTTGGTGCAATCCTCAGAAACACTTTGTCTCCAACTTCAAACTCTAGTTGGCGATGGCGATTATCTACATAGCTCTTTGGTTGACTCTGAGCTACTTTCATTTTAGCCAAAATGATTTTTACTTTCTCTGTTGTTTCTAGATGATTTATGGCCCCAAAATTTTTCTTGCACCCATCTCCTCCCAATACAAGGGAGATCTACTGTTCCTACCATACAATGCTTCATAGGTTGCCATTCTAATACTTGCATGATAACTATTATTATAAGCAAACTCCACCAAAGGTAAGTTTCATATCCAGGTCCCCTTGAAATTCATTACACACCCTCAACATGTCTTCTAAAATTTGAATAGTCATTTATGTATGTCCATCCGTCCGAGGGTGAAAAACAATTCTGAAATTTAAACTGGTGCCTGTGGTCTCTTGTAGGCTTCTCCTAAATTTCGAAGTGAAATGAGGATCTCTATTTGATACGGTGGATACTATCATCCCATATAATCTTACTATCTCTTATACATACAACTAAGCTAATTTTTCCATCTTATAAGAAACTTTAATGGGTACAAAACGAGTAGTGTTTGTCAGACGATCCACTATCACCCACACTGCATCTTTAGTTGCTTCGTTTTGAAACTAAACTCATCTCAACTCATCATTACAATTTTTTAAAATCCCAACACAAAATATAATAAAAAATTCAACTTTTTCAAATACCAAAATAATAATAATAATAAAAAATAATATTCTAACAATATTTTATCATCTTAACTCAACTCAACTCAGTTTAACATCCAAACACACCCCTGTCCAAGATCAACCAACAAAACTTACTTTACAAAAATGTTTTTAAAACAAAACTCCAAGCTTTAACTAAAAATATTATTTTTGATTCACAAGGTTTTGTCTCTTTTTAAAACATTTACAGGAACTCTAAAAGTTCAAAAATAACTTCCAAAAAATTCCTAACATACTCATAAGAAATATCATCCGTTGAATCATCAAGTAAAAATCACCAAAAGTCACAAAATTCATCTAGAAGTACTCAGCTTCAGCACTTCACCCAAAATAGATTTTCTCAAAGTTTGGTTTTGATCAAACCACTTGATCCGAAACATACCATGACAAACATCACAAACCAATAAAATCAAATGGTTAAAAGTCATGTCCTAGAGTAGATACAAGCATTAAACTCAAAATCACGTGGCGAAAATCAAACCAAAACATAGATCTATCCAAAACCCTCAAATCGGTGACTTAACCGAACCTTTTCATGTATAAAAATAATATCTTCAAAATCAACATTAAAGATCCTTAAACTAACATTCTAACATGTAAAAAAAAGTCTTAGGATTAGTATATAAAAATATCAAAGCCATTGGATCATGTTTTTACCACAAAAGATCCAAGCTTTCACAAAACAGAAAGTCAGAAAGTGTTTTACTCGTTCCAGTTTCCAACTTTTTAGATCTAAGAGAAAACTTCATCAAAAGCTTATAACATGCAACGAATCCTGATCAGAATTTAATATAAAAATGTTAAATATACTCCATAGAAATTTCAGGTGGAGATCTTTCCAGTAGCTTGGTCAAAAACTCCAAAATAACAAGCACTATCCAGTTTACTGGTCAGGATGACCTTTCCAAGCTTAAAACAACTTTTGACCTATCAAATGGCAATAAAATCAAACAAAAAGACATCCACACAAACTAGACTAAAAGCAAAACAAATATTTCTGAAGGTAAATTTGTGAGATAATACATAAAAAAGCCTTCAAAAGGGGCGTACAAAGTGACTCAGGAAAACTTTCTGAGAGAATCTTTAGGTTTCTAATTCTCTCCAGGAAAAGTGTTGGAAAGGGGTGAAGTGAAAGGAAAATAGACTGGATGCCTTCTTACACAACTGAGGGGTGATAAGAGAGTTGTGAATGACCTTGAGTGATGGTTGTGTCAGCCCAAAATAATGAGCAAAACCAACCCATGGTATTGCTACCTAGAGCTGCCATGTGAGAGTTTGGTGGCTTTGGCCTTCAAATCAAGTACAACTTGGGGCTTCTTTGGAGAGTACTTGGCCAGCCATGGTAGGGGAAAACTTCCTCCACAAGCCTTGCAAAGGTGGCTCAATTCCGAGGGCCTTAATGGGCCTTAACCAAGTGGGCCTCAATTCTGGATTGAAAGATGGTTTGGCTAGGGTTTCGGTTGCTATCAAGCCCAAATCCATTTTTTCTTGGCCCAATAAAATTTCAAGATTTAATGGATTGAATAATGATGTCATAGCATGAATTTAAGTGGCTAATAGCTTGTGGAAGTGATTTAATCAAGTAATTAAATACTAAGCTAGAAACCAAATTCATTTAGGGTTTGGAAGCAAATTTGGGGTTTGGGGAAACCGTTTAGGGTTTCAGTTTCAATGAAGCTTTTGTAGTTTCAGTTGGAGTCCAAGTATTTGGTATTTTAATAGGGTTGAAACCCTCTTTGGTTTGGCACAAATTAGATGATTGGATGGAATGGTGTTTTGCTTAGGTGGCATGATCTCAATGCTTGATTTCCTTCACATTTCCATCTCATGGTTCCTTTTGGTGCCAAGTGTCCCATACTACTCACCAAGTGTGGGTAAGATATTTCCAATTATTCAAATAAAACTTCTCTAACTTATTCACCAAGTGTGGTTAAGATATTGCCAAGTATCCAAGTCGCCTCTTACGACACTCTTCTCTCATTTCACGCACTCGTTGTGTGAAAATGGTCGATCTCCTGGCAATCTTGCGCTCTTGTGCCATGGAACTACAAAAATACATAATCAAAACGGAGAAAATAATACACAACACACTCTAGAGGTGGTCCACAAAATTTCCAAAATGGAAACATATACTTTATTCCGTATCCATGCGAATGAAGTACAATATCAGGCATAAATGATCCCATACATAAGTGAATCACAAAACATTGGCCAAGGCAAGACCAGAACAAGGCAAGACTGGATTAGGTTCCAAAAAACTGCGGGTACTTGGCTCGCATGTCAACTTCTTTCTCCCAAGTCGCTTCCTGAACATTATGTTTTTGCCAAAATACTTTGACTAATGGAATCTTCTAGTTTCGTAACTCTTTTTCTTTCCAGTGAATGATCTGTACCGACTTCTCTTCATAGGTTAGGTAAGGTTGACTGCAAAGATATGCTATCGGGATCTACCAGTGTTGGTGTCTAATTCCCAAAACGCTTCTTCAATGAGGACACGTGGAACACATTATGAATTCCATGGAACTCAGTTGGTAACTCCAGACGGTACACAACTGCTCCCACTTTCTCCACTATATCATAGGTTCCCACGTATCTCAGACTCAATTTTTCTTTCACTCCAAACTGACTTACTCCTCTCATAGGAGATACCTTCACATAAACTCAATCTCTAACTTCGAATTCTATACTCCTCCTATGGTTATTAGCATAGCTCTTCAGTCAACTTTTTGCCTTTCTCATCTTTCACTAATTGTGTGAACTTGGCCCTTTATATCTTGTAAGACTTCTGGTCCAATCACCTTACTCTGTCCTCATTTATTCCAATATAGCGGGAATCTGCACTTTCTACCATACAAGGCTTTGCAGGGTGCCATCTAAATGGTGGCCTGGAAACTACTGTTGTAAGCAAACTCTACCAAAGGTAGTTGCTTCTCCCAACTTCCTTCATGTTCCATTACATAGGTTCTTAGCATATCTTCCAATGTCTAAATCGTCCTCTCTGCTAGTCCGTCTGTTTGCAGATGGTAGGCATTACAAAATTTCAAATTGGTTCCCATCAAATTCTACAAACTCTGCCATAATCAAGACGTAAAATGAGGGTCTCTATCTAACACGATCCTCTTAGGTACTCCATGCAATATGACAATTTCCAATATATAAATTCTTGTCAATCTCTCCAAAGAATCTGTATTCTTTATGGATATGAAGTGAGTGCTTTTGGTCAGACAGTCAACTATCACCCAGATAGTATTATTCCAGGCTAAGCTCCTTGGAAAACCCACTACAAAATCCATTGAGATATCTTCCCACTTCCATTCTGGATTGGTAGTGACTGTAATTCACCCGCTAGCTTTTGATGTTCTACTTTAACCACTCTACACACGAATTCTACATCCTTCGTCATTCCTTCCCACTAGAAATGTTGCTTTAAATCTTGGTACAACTTCATACTATCAGGATGAGTGGTGTAAGGTGTGTTGTGAGGTTCCTTTAACACCCTTTCCTTTAACTCTTGATCCGCTAGGATGACTCTTTGGTTCTTGTAATACAGAGTCTCATCTCTTCTTATACTGAAGTCCTTCCGACCTACTTGATGACTTCCGCAAGCTTGTTGTTCTCCTTCTAACGATCTTTCACTTCCTCCCAATCCAATGGAATGAACTCCTGAACTACTGTCAGAACAACTTCATGACTATGGTCCCCAATCAACAATTTCCTCATACTGCATAAGAGGGAATTTACTTCCGATGATGGAATAGAAAAATCTTCTGATATGCTCTTACAACTCAAAGCATCAGCTACCACGTTGGCCTTTCCGGGGTGGTACTTGGTGTCACATTGATAGTCAATAATTAGTTCCAACCATCTCCTCTGCCTCATGTTAAGGTTCTTCTACTAAAAAAGATACTTGAGGCTTTATGATCTGTGAAAACTTCACACTTTTTGCTATACAAGTAGTGTCTCTAAATCTTGAGAACAAAAACCACTACAGCTAACTCCAAGCCGTGTGTAGGATAATTCTACTCATGATCCTTCAGTTGACGTGAATCATAAGCGACTACCTTCTTTTCCTGCATCAGCACACATCCGAGTCCTACTTTAGATGCATCGTTATACGCCACAAAAGGCTTAAGAGGCTCCAGCAGTGTAAGTACTGGTGCGGTCGTAAGTTTTTTCTTGAATTCAAGAAAACTCGCTTCACACTTATCAATCCAGATGAACTACTAGCTAGACAATGTTCTATTTAATATTATTGATTTGTAGTCTGTAAAAGTTGCTAATTCTTTCTAATTTTTGTTACGAAATTTTTTCAAAAGGGGTCGATTGAACCTCTATCCCCTGGCCCATTGATTTAATACTATCACTTTGGACGCGAGACAATTGACTTAGACATATTGGAGCACCCTCCACTGAACATGCTATATATATTTTATGATCTTGATTATTTCAACTAGCTCTTTTCAATGCCTAAAACCTAATAGAATAAGAATTCAAAAAAGAAAAAAAAAGGGTATGTGGGTTTTTTTTATGGATAAAATAAAGTACAATAACATGGGGGCGAGGGACCGTAACAACTATCGGTCATCTTGTTGCTCATAAAAAAGACAAGGGGAACCTAACGGTTCCATTTAGGCCTGTGCACATGGGCTGACAAACCGATTGGTCTTATTTAATCAATCCGATCTGTCCGACAATATGATGGGTCATTACAAACTCGGTTCCCAACCCGCCTAGTGCCGGTTTGTTCTTCAGGTGTTAATTTCCATCGACAATAAATTTGTTCATTTGTTCAGAATCCTAACCCCCTTTCCCATGTCTGTCTTCACCTTTCCTACTTTCCTATCTCTGTCTTTCATTTCTCATCTTATTCTCCGAGGCCACCATCCACGCATGACTGCTCGTCAGTCTCTGCACAGCACCATAATTAGATATGCACAAATCCCCCAAGTTTTTTGTTTTTTTTTCCTAGATTTGCATATGATTTTGGATCTCTGGATTTGGGATTGGATTTATATATTTTGAGATTCTGATTTATTAGCATTATTTATTAGCACAAATCCCCCAAGTTCTTCGGGGGTTGGAATTTTTCTCGTGTTAACAACCCCGTGCAAAGGATTTCACTAGACCAGAGGTACGTTTTGGATAAACATTCTTCTTTGCCCTTTTCTTTCGACTCCCACTTGAGCATGAAAAAGAATGTTGCAGACATTAGCGGGTCCCGTGTTGAAGATCTCCTCTATTCTTCAAATTTCGTAGCATAATTACTTGGTAAATCTTTTTTCGTGTTGAAAATTTTCAACCTTCAGTTTTAATAATCTCAAGCCAACAACTTTCTTCCCTATTTCATAAAACATACATTCATTTGTTGCAAGAAACGATTTGGTATTTCAAACCTTTCTGTTATATGAACATTTCCAAGTTCAATAAGGATTTCTATACATATATAATCTGCATTGAGCACATACCGTATGGGCATTTAGTTTTCTTGAAAAAAAAAAAAAAGAAAAAGACAAACCGGGTCGGGTTATATTTTCCTGATCATACTTGCGGGCCAAGTCGGGTCGGGCCAAAAAACCTTGGGCTGGCCAATGTGTAGGCCTAGTTCCATTCCCATTCCCATATTTGTCATCTTATTGTTCATAAAGAGACCACCTTGTTTCAACTATTGAATAAGGACCCTTAAACATTAAGATAAGCATTGGAACTATCTGAGTTAAGGCATTTGATGAGGATCTCCTCTTCAAGAACCATGCGTTAAAGAAGTACTAATTCCTTAAAAAAGAGGCATCTAAACTCATACGAAAGAGTTGAGCTTGTGCGAGGCTCTGAGGGCTCGTAGAAGCCACTAGAAGTGTGGCATATGATGAGTTGCAACATTACGTGGTATTGTCCTTAGTGAAGTAGCATGGTGGAATTGAGGGCTACAACTCATATGAATAGGAGCCTTGCATGGTAATTGTGGACAAAAAAGGTATCTAGCGTATGACAACCAAGAAAAAAAAAGAAATAAGGAAAATAAAATAGAAGAATAAAAAAGTACAAGGATATATGGGAAGAATAAAAAGTTAGGTTCCCCTAACTATTTTGGATGTGTTTTGCACTCCTGCGCGCGCCCGCTGCGAACCTACAACACGTTAATCGTGAAAGGCTTGAAAGGTAGTGAAACGCCTCTGATGCCTAAGTCAGACGACTTATTTTAATTAAATAAAGAATAGAAGTTTCATTCACTTGCTTCGCTAGTTCATCCCTTCTTCTATATATAGTGGTCGGGAGGGGTCTGCTCTCATCTCCATAACAACCATATCTCTTATTTGAATTAGGTCAGTGATTTGAATCCTCTCCCCTTATTTGATCTTGTTCAATCATCGAGAATGCATTTGAATTTACCCTGCTTATGTGGAATATGTTAGGTCCTTTTCCTGCGATTGATGTGTTGATCCTGAGTTGATGGCCCACACGACGTTCGAGGCTTGTCACAGGTTCTTTCTTTTGGATCCGGGGTTTTAGGCCGCATAGGTGGGCCTTTAGATTTGGGGGAGATTTTGGCCTCTCCAACAACCTTGTTGGTTGTTTCTTTTTCTTACTTCACATTTATTTTGTTAGTTTTCAGGTTCCTCATGCTTTTATATTTTACTTTGCAACTACTATTATTTTTCTCTAGACTTGCAATTACTGTGTTGTGGTTATAATTACTATTTGGTAAACAATTACTGTGTTATCTACCATTAGCATTAGTCTTGGTAAAATATCTGACATCTTCTGCTACCAGAACACGGCATCTCACATCCCACTACTATGTGATGAACACAGTTAACTAATGGTTGGAGTGAACGAGCTAGTGTTTTTTGCATGAAATGATATTACATTAGGGTGAAGAATCTAAGAACTCGATGACAAATATTTTTGGGGATATCTCATGACTTCCAAATAGGACATCTCATGAAGTGCTGAGAGAGTTATGCTATGTACAGGGACCTTTGTAGCATAGGAAGGGGACGATGCATGAAAGAGAAGGTTAGGGCACATTTAGTTAAGGAAAAGAAGGTTGGGGCTAGGGGAAGGAGCTTGAAAGTGGTAGCCAAATGAAACAATGCATTTTACTGATATGCCCTTTTCCACTTAAATCAAATGGAGTGTTTCACATATTACATGGCCCAACCATGTCAGGCATGTGCCAAGTCTCCCTTATGTGGGACTGCATAAAGAATTATTCTTTTCCAAAATGGAGGCAGCAATAAGGAAGGGTTGAAAATATTTTTTGTATGGAAGAGGGATGGTACTTGTGAAGACCAAAATATTCTTGTGTGGCTTTTCCTTAAGTGAAAATTTGACCCCAAGTGGCTTATTGTGGGTTATTTGTTGGGAGTGCTGTGGGCCGAATCAAGGCTGTGAAGGATGAAGAAATCTGGCCCAACCCTTGTGCTTTGAGCCCATAAAGCCCCTTACTGCTCAAAACTACGTAGTTTTGGCCAAGGGAGGGTGAAAAACCCTAGCTTTCTTTTCTCCTCCCCTTCTTCTCCCTCAGCACCACACAACCCTTCCTCTTTTTCTTTTTCTTTTTTTTCTTGTTCTTCTTCCTTTGCCCGCCGCCCGTGACCTACTGCATAGCCCCCCATCACCACCATACTTCTCCACGTGGTTGTGCCTTCCGTCCCCTCTGGCCACCATCGTAGCTCCCCAGTCCATGCCATCTGCTCTCTCTCTCTCTCTCTCTCATGGGTTAGTCCGTGCCTTTGCATGTCGCCCACCTCTGTCGGTCCAGCTTAACCACATGTCCATTGAGCAACAGTCTCGTTTCAGCTAACCACCACCTCCCGTTCCACCAATCTGCACCTCCCACTGCCAACCCGTGTGCCACTCGTTCTCGTTGCCTGTTCAACGCAGCTTCACACCAAACGTCGCATGCCACTCTTGCAACACTCGGCTTCCTCCCACCGTCCAACACCATAAATCGCAGCCACGACTACGTTCCCCGAGCCCCACCCCATGGCCTATAAATAGACTGGACCTTACTCTTTCAAAAATCACCCTAAGCCTCCTGATCCTCTCTCAAATCGCATCCCATCTTCTTCCTCTCCCTCAGATTTTCCTTTCCATAATCTTAGGTTCCCCCCGCCCAAAGCGCCGCATTCCAGTGGCCATTTGACCACCCTTGTTGCAAGCCACCACACCAAGCCGCATTCTAGTGGCCGTTTGACCACCCCTTCGCCCATTCCCCTCTCCTTGTCCTCCTCCTCCCTCGTTTTCACCCCAACCCGTGGGCTAACACCCAATCTTGGGTTCTACTCTGTTGTGCACCACCACCTTCCGCCACAAAATCTCCATCGTTCACCCTCTGTCAAGTGAAATCTGCCACTCCTTAAAATAGCCCAACCTTTAGCCCCTTTAATCTGCCCAGATTCATCTCTGCCACAACGCACCACCACTGTTACTACCACTGCCACCGCACGACGCACATGCAAACACTCGCGAGATACCTTAAGTCAGCATACTTGATCATCCAAAAATTGCCCTTCCGGGTTGTAAGTAAAATCCTAGACTGACCCTTGGAATACTAACTTTGGAGAATAGTTACTTCAGTCTAGTTGTGATTGGTTAAGTGGCTGAGGGCCCTGTGGAGCATTGGGATATAATATTGTAGTTGGTGTTGGAATTGTTGCAGTTGGGAAAAGGGTTGGGAATCGCTTGAGGTTATGGAAAAATGTGAAACTGTGGAATTGATGACTGTGTGTTGTTCTGTGTCTTATTTTACTGTAATATGCCATGCCATCCAATAACTTTTTTTCATGCATCTGCATTCTTAATATCATTTGTTTGCTATTATTTTCTACTTTGTTCTCTGGTTGTCCTGGAAATTTGGACAATTGGGGTTTTGGTGTCATTTATTAAAAATGTGTTTTTAGGACTGTGTGCATATCACGAACCCATGCCGAGATAGGACATTATCTCGGTGGAGCTTCTTTGATCACTCGGGAGCGTGTAAAACTGAGTTACGTCCCCTAAGCTGTCGCCGAGCGATAACAGGCTCGGCCAAGATGGTACGCTCTCGGTATGAATCCATGGCCCCTCTGCTAGCAAGGGCAAGAGTATATCTGGTCAAGTATGCGCCGGGCACAGAGCTGGGCATTACTCGTTATGAAATCATGTGCGATAGTTACCCGTGGTGTGACCAAGGGAACCAGAGTGTGCGAATAGTCCCTAGGGGAGACCATGGTGCGCACTATAATAAAATGAATATTCTCTGTGTATAAAATGTGATTTTGGTGTGAGTGGGTTGTGTGTAAAAAAGTTTTCGGTAAAGGGAAAGGAAAAGTAAATTTGGAATATCTTTTTATGCTTGTCGTGTGCGTGTGGTTGTCTATTTTCATGTTTGTATTTTTTGGTGGTTGATCTGTGGATTTACTTGCTAAGATTGTGAAGTCTCATTGTGGTGTTCCAACTTGCAGTTCAGTTTCATGGAATCTTAGACTTTGATGCAGAGGATGAATATGAGCATGGACGACTGACCCCACCTGAGGAGTGATAACTTGGAGTTTATTCTCGGCATAGTTTATTGGTCTCTTATTTTATTTTATTCAACTGGATGATTGTAATAACCTTATGGAGGACTTCCTTGTGGGTTGTATTTAAATTTTCTAGTACTTGGTTTTTGGACTGCCTTATTATTTTCCGTTACGTTCATCACTGTACACATATTGCATGTGTGCACACACTTGCACACTACGTTGGGGGTGTGTGACCTGAGTGGCCAGTACCTTGGTGTCAGGACTCCTGCCAAATTCCAAGTCAGGATCGAAGGCATCACAATACTCAAGATTTTATGATTGCTTTCATTTTTGTGGTGGAATACCATACAAAAAAAGAAAGGTTGGGAGTTATAAAATCCCAAAACCAAACTCTTATGAGAAAATTGTATTAAACTAACTATCATCTACACAAGTATTCAATCTAACCTAAACAAAATTTAGACTATATAACATTATAAAACAGAAAAAGTATCTAAACAAAAACAAGTCATCTCATTCTAAAATATAACAAACCATGATTTATCAAGCAAGCAGAAGATATTAAAGAGATGCTTTGGAATTAGTTGAGAAACTATAGAAAAGGATACATTATATCGAGCATAACCTAAGTTTGGAAATCTATCTGACATACATCCTGAAAGGATATTAAATTGTGGAACAAGATAATATCATGCCAAGGCTCAAAAAACTGCCATATATACCACAAGCAAGGAATTAGTTCCAACTATTAGACCATGGATACCAATTAGTTGCTAGCAAAGTAACAACCCATGTCTCTTAAAACTGAAATTTCCAAGATGGTCTTTAATAAAACCATCTTAGCCAGTAAGCCTCGAATATTCTTAATTGATCTATCTTACCAGAAGGAGAAAAATCTATCAAACCAGAAATAGTTTTAATAGAATGATGAATATTCTTGTTGACTTTTCTGCACATGTCGAAAATCGCAGCTATTTAGTAATGAAAAAACTTTCCAAATAATGACTGAAGAAGGCTTAATGATATCGTCACTGCCATTATTAAAGAAAGAACAATATCAGATTGTACCAAACTTGTCCCTCCAATCCAAAGTAATACATCCAGAGACTCCAAAAATCTTATCAAAGTGAGCCCAAAATTGAAGATGCTAAATAGCAAGAACTAAAGCAATACCACAGACTCCAATCTTGTTGTCCAAAGGGACAACATGACCATTCCATATATAATTTCCATACAAACACATAATCTCATTTTCTTTCTTTGTTTCTACTCTGACATGCTTAATTGAACCCTTTTGAATGAAGCTTCCAATAACTGATGGAGGCGATGTTGTGTCATTGGTTGTCATACTGCAATAATATATAATATATGCTACCTAGCTATATTAATGATACTTAACAAATCTTCATATCCTCAGAAAAAAGATATACTAAATTGAAAATGCTACTTAGCCCCCTCAATATTACCACTCACTACAACACAATTGCTTTTTATTGACGGTCTGAAAATTGTGACAGTCCCCAAACCGTCACTAAAAAGCCTTTTCTGTGACGGTTTTTGGAAACTGTCACTAAAGATAAATGAGATCTGTTTAACGTTCCAACGTATGAGAAATTTACATTTGAACATTACATATACGTTCAAACATTGTGGCAACTTACGTGCGAACGTGAAATGTTTTGGTGCCAACGTTCGAACGTTAGTAATTAACGTTTAAAGTGAAATGTTTTGCACCAATGTTCAAGCGTTAATTACTAACGTTCGAACATTAATTGTAAATTTAAATTAAATATGACTCTAATTTAAAAATTATGTGACTTTTATTGTGCATAATTTGTGAACAAGTCTAAAAAATTGACTTGTATATATTTATATATACACAATTTGTAATATATAAATATAGATTTAAGTTTATATATATTTGAAGTGCAATGATTTAGTATTAAGTTGGAAAATATGACATTAAAGAAGATTAAGAACTGAAATTAAAAAACCATAGAAATATTAAATAATATTTTTCTTTACATATATTAAAAGCAAAATACAAAATATGATCAAATTTTGTAAACAACATTCAGATGATAGCGTTGTTCACGAAATTTGAACTCCGTACCTCCTCAGTCAAGGTATCAACCTTGTCGTTGAGATCACCACATCAATCCAAGCAGGCTGCGCATCTCCTGCAGATGTACTTGATGTCTGCTGACTACTACTCCCCACATGACCTGGCTCAGACTGCATCGGAGGAACTAGATCCTCTACAGGGGGTGGCGGACGTCCCCTTGCCTGTCTAATGCTATGTCGATGCATGGTCATGTCTAGGGGGCTCATCTGATCTTCGACCTGCTCCTCTGGCTGAGTTGGCACTCTCCGTGTAAGTAATAGCTAGCTAATCAGGACACCGTATGGGAGATTATCCGTGGAGACGAAGCTCGTTTCGTAAAGGATCCTCTCAAAGACGTGCAATGGAAAATCTATGGGATCTCCACGTGCCACTTGTATAAAAAACTGTGCCCAAAGCCCACTAAATATGGTTTTATGTGCCACAGGATCCACATTTGTTGTAACAATAAGGTGCAACATGTGGAAGAAAGGTAGCAGATGGTTCTAGTTGAAGGCGTTCTTCCTCTCGATCTACATGCGGTCCCTTCTAGTGAGGATGTAGAAATGTTCGTCTCGGTCATCATCCCGAGCCTTAAGGCCAATAGATAATGCAGAAGTGCCTATATCCTCACGAGGTGTAGCATGTGCAGATGTCTCAACTCCTCGACGAATCCCGAGGTGCTCGGCAATGACATCTGGTGAAGAAATCTCAATAGAAACACCGCGTACAGTCATGGTGTGAGAGGATGCGTCCTGGGGCATGTCAGACATCCCAATATAGAACTCATGAACCATTGAGGGGTATACCTTCCCCTCAATGTGCAGATATTTCACCAGTCTCTACTTAGGAAAAGATCTCTCAGGTTCGTCTGCTCCCATATGAGTTCGTTGAACTCATTAACCAGGACCTCTCGCTCTACTATAACAGTACGAGCGCCGATACAAGAAGTGTTCTGAGTGGCTCCTTCTTCCCTTGTTTCCTAGTATGAAAAGGATGAGCCATATCCTGAAAATAGAAAAGGAAAAAAATTATTTACATTGATGCATTTTTTGTGTTAATTTTAAGTTGCTCTGCATTAACGTTCGAACATAGTAAAAGAAACATTCGAACGTTCAGATAAAAAGTTCGGACGTGTATCCTTTACGTTCGCACGTAAAACACATACATGCGAACGTAACATACACGTTCAAACGTAAGCAGTAAATAAAATTAAATGAAGTACGTTCGGACGTTTATGTCATACGTTCGAACGTATGAGTTTTACGTGTGAACTTAAAGCATGCACGTCCGAACGTTGAGGCATAAATAAATTTAAAAAGTATTACGTTTGGACGTTATAATTAAACGTTTGGACGTAAATTTTATGAAAAATAACATCCAAATGTAAAACAATACACGTTCGAACATAGAAGCCTTAACGGCTATGTAAATGAAACGTCGTATGTTCGAATGTCTTGGTGAAACGCTCGAATGTTACAACACAGAATGACTGAGTCGACTCAACCATTATTGAAATCTCGAAAATCAATCTACAAGGTTCTAAATGTCAAAATGCCACCATAGAAATGAATTATACACTTCAGGAAATTTTTCTACGGTGACTATTTGGTCAATGGCAAGCCATGGTAGCCAAAAAATGGAGTTGAAAATCCGGCCACCACTTGGCCCGTTTTAAACAAAACCAAACTCAAATCTCAAATAAAATACATGTTATTTGATTAAAAGATGAATGCCTACCTTTTAGTGACGGTTGTGGCAGAGTTTGACGACGGTGGCAACGGAGGAGTGGCGGCGTGCAAACGGGAATGAAGTTAGATAACAGTGAAAATGACGTTTCGCCATTCTGTTTTGGCCTTATATACACGAAACGTTCAAACGTAATTCTTAGTACGGTCGAAAGTTTTTCGATTTATTTTCCAAAGTATTGACTATAATATATTATATTATTAATATATGTTATATATTATAATGTATACTATAACATATAGCATACTATATATAATATTATATTAATATAATATATATAGTATGTTATAGTATCTATATATACTGTTTATTAATATATATATAGTATAGTATATATCTAATATTATATTATATATTACAATATAATATATAATATATTATATATACATATATATCATTATAAACTAATGAAAATAACATTAGAACCATAGCTCTTATTACTAGCCCAAAACAATATACTTTATTATTACAATTTAGTACCCAAAATTCTTGTGTACAAATTCCTAAATAGATTAATTGGAATCAAATTACTCTCTCTAATGAATGGCAATTAGATTAATTGATTTTTTTGAATTTGTGAGTGCTAGTTATATTTCTTCAAGTTTAGCAATATGTTTATACATGTTGTGATTTTATGCTTACTCTTGAAATAATTGTGATCATTATTTTTTTTTAATTTTGTGAATAGTTTTTTAGTTTATGGTGTTCATTGATGAATTTATATGTGTAGAAATATTGTTGTGGGAGTATTGTTGTTATTGTGATATGGATTTGAAATATTGTGATTATTGTTTTTGAATTTTTATTGAATATGTTTAACAAGAAAATTATAAGTTTAGGATCTTAATTTAAGTAAAGATTAAAAACATTTAATATACAGCTAATATGAGAATTAATATTTAACATGGAGTAAGTATATATAATATATTCATACTAATTTAGTTAGAATATGATTATTATTCAAATTATAAGTATAGTATAAAACTTAATCTTAAAAAGAAAGAAAAAAAAAGTATATAACTTAATTATATATAAAGTATAATACTTTTCATATAGAGGGAGATAAAAAATGGGACTGGCAATTGGATCAGTAAATAGCAAGGCAGTTTTAGTGGGAGGATCGATCCCTTTTGTTTTCAAAGTAATGTTCAAACATCATCCATGATTGTGTTACAAGTAATAAATATATGGAGGACGGACTAGCTAGCTAGCTTGGTGATTATGTTGTAGTTACGTACTTTCATTTGTTACGTTTGTGGGTATGAAGTGGGCCGTACGTATCTTCAAACATCGATATAGGTGTCCACTAAGTGAGTCCCAGCCATTCGGGCATCTGCAGATAGTCGTGGTTACATTAAGTGTCCATGTCGAGGGTATAAAAATTTGAGTACTATAAGGTTGAATGAAGTTGAAAGTCATATATTTGGATGAAGTTGAAAGTCATACAAATTATGACCCTCAGATGATGTAATTTCAAAAAATCATTACTATATAGTATATATATAGTGCTTTATATCGATATATAGTGCTTTATATATATATATAGTGCATATACATAGTGTATATATATAATTATAAGTTTAGGATATATATAGTATATATATAATACTATATATATGCTATATAGTACTATATATATATAGTGTATTGTATATATATATAAGTTTGTTGTTAGCTTTATTAATTATATATTATTGATTCATATATATAGTATAGTATATATACTTTATTGTTATTGTTTCGTTCAAACTAACTCTAGTCTGTTCGAACTAGTTAAATATATTTGAATGGAATATTTTGTTCATTCGAATCGACAATTTGTGTTCATTCGAACGAAATTATTTTATTCGAACATAAATAAATTTGTTTGGCAACTGTGAGTTCAAACGGACTAGAGTTAGTTCGAATGAAAAATGCCAAACAGACAAGGCTGAGTCGACTCAGCCCCAAACGAAAAAACTAAATCTAGGATTTATGTTTTGTTTTAATCGGTAGAAATGATTAAGGAGTGAAGCTCAATCATTTCTCTGATTATTTTGATGTTATTTCTGCGGAATACACCAAAATGGGGATCTTGGATTCGAAATCCATACCCCCCAAACACAACCCATTCAACGAAAAAGCCAAACAATAGATGTGGAGACGACCCATACATCTTAGAAGTTCAACTGTGGGGTTGCTACGGCGGTTGAGTGGCAGTTTTAGCAGCGGAGATAAGGGGCGAACTCGGAAGCTCTCAGTGGCTGCTGGTTTGAATGAAGTGATTTGTTTCATTGTATTCAAATATGATATATAATGACCATGGCATCTTGTTCGAACAGGATAAATATCCGCTCGAACGATTATTATAATAATATATTTCTAATTATATTACTAATAGTTGTATATAATAATACTAATATTACAAAGTACAAAAGTATAAAAATAAAACTAATAATAGTATTATAATGCTTTTATTTAATATATTTAGTATATTATTTGTAAATATACTTATTCTATTACCTATAACAAACTAAGTACTTAGTATAATTACAATGGCTTAACTATATAGCTACTATATATAAGTTATGATAACTATACTCGTATAGTTTATATAATATTATAACACTAACTATAGATATACGTTACTATTATAAGTTATGATAAGTAGTGACCAAGTACTTAATATATTTAATATATATAATTAAGTACTATATATAGTACTTATTAGTTATATGGCTACTATAGTGTAAGTATTATATATAGTTACTATATAGCTATAGTTATTATAAGTTATGATAACTATACTTATTATATTTTATATAACAAGGTAACAAGTTATATAATATAATATAGTGCAAAATTATAAGTAACTATACTATATATATATATATATATTAATAAGTTATAATAATTATACTCATATAAGTTATATAATAATAGAACACTAACTATTGTATAAGTACTATATATTAATAAGTACTATATATTAATAATTAGTATATATAGTATAAGTATTATATTAACTATTAGACCAAAAGTATATTATATATTATCAATTATAATATAAAATAGTTGCTATAGTGTATATATATACTATATACTATATAATATTAAAATATTTTACTAAATGTTTTGCACATAAATTAAAATGGAAACTTAAAATATAATATAAGGTAGGAATTATTAATACTTAAATTAATAATTAATACTTATAAAATATTTAATTAAAAAACTATATAGTATAATGACAAAATATTTTGCACTTAAATTAAAATGGAAACTTAAAATATAATATAACATAGGAATTATTAATACTTAAACTAATAATTAATACTTATAAAATATTTAATTAAAAAACTATATAGTATAATTACTAAATCTTTTGGACTTCAATTAAAATGGAAACTTATAATATAATATAATTATTAATACTTAAATTAATGTTTAATACTTATAAAATATTTATAATATTGGTGATTTGTAATGTAATTTTGTAAACTATTTGTGATTTTGAATGTGATTTGCTTTCAAATTCATAGTATAATTGTAGGAATTGGACAGTTTTAGATTTTAGGATTATTTTTATATGTACTTGAATGTTAAACCCATTCGAGAATTGTGGCCAAATATTTTCTTAAAGAATGTTTGGGTACAACTCTTGAATTGTCCAAAGTGGACAGTTTGAGATTCTATCACCTATATGACAGATATATTTTGTTTAAACTCTTGTGTTAGTCAATTAAAATTTTATTTAAGTGTTTCCTTACATTCTTTGGGCATGTGGTCGGTAAGTTTGTTGGCCCATGAATAGGGTCGACGACTTATCATGACTAGCATACTTGGAGAATTGTAGGGAAATGTTGCCGAAATTTTTACTAACATTAGAGTTTTGGACTGAGTATATATGCGATATAGATGATAGTCTCTCAAATAGGATAGAATCAACTACCTTTTAAAATAAAAAGTAAACAAGTATGAATATACTCTTGATAGTGTTTATTCAATGAATTGGGTTTTTTTTATAGACATCCGACAAGTAACGGAACATAGCAATGGATAAAAGTTGGATGTTGTTGGGAGATAGACTTGGGCGTGACTATAAGGAGTATGCACAAGGGGTGGAGTTTTTTCTGAAGTTTGCTCGCATGAGTGTTGACAGTCGAGAATTTATAAGATGTCCGTGCAAGAAGTGCAAAAATCTTAGTTCTTATAATTTAGTGGTAGTGGAGAATCATTTATTTGTAAATGGAATCGATCCTAAACACCTACCTTGGGTTTTACATGGTGAACCATTTCCCAAAAGAGTTAGATTTAGCAGTCAGACCAATCAAATAGAGGATGGTAACGACACCGACATGGAGGACATTAATGTGGATGATCTTGATGACAATAATGATAATGAGGAAGATATGATTGAGATGTTAGGTGATCTGGGTGCAGGACAATTTGGAATGAGGGACGGAGAAGGAACATTTGATGTAACACCCCGTATTTTAGTGTATTTTTATTGAATGATTATTTTTATTTTATTCAAAAATTATTCTCTTGTTGTTAAATTATTGAATTTTTAATTGGATTATTTTTAGGATTTTTAATTTGGTGAAAATTAACTTTTTATGTGCTTTCTTAATATTTATTTATTGTTGTGCATTTAAATTACTTTTCATATTTAATTAATTACTGTGAGATTTAATTATTTCAATTTGACTTTACCATTACGTTTAAATTATTTTATTTAACTTGTGGTTTTGAAATCGTTTCCGTTGGATCATTTTTGTAACCCAAGTTATGAGAATTGGACCTCATTTCTTTTTCTCTATTTTTCTTTCCTCTCCTTTTTCTTTTCTCTTTCTTTTTCTTTTCCCTTATTTTCCCTTTCGGCCTATCTCCCGCGCACAACTAGCCTCCCTCTCTCTCCCCGTGCGTTTCTCCCCTCCACCCAGCCTGCCGCCGTGAGCCGGCGATGACCGTCACCGCCCGTCCCATTTGGTTCCCCAGCCGCCGGCGACCTTACCCCACCAACCTCACCTCCATTCGCGCCACCGTTAACCACCAGTAGCCCTTCAAAGCCGCGGCGTCACTTTCGCTCCAGCGCCGCCGTCGCACCACCATTGGCCACCATATTCACACCACTTCATCCCCGGCCTCTTGGCAACCCATTGGACCCAACCCTACCTCCGATCCTTCACCGGTGAAGCTCCACCATCCACATTTCCGATTTGGGTATTTTGGTCTTCTACCGCCCATTGCGCCGCCACCCATGGCCAACCACCACCACCACTAGCTTCACCGACCTCCCTAGGCCCTACCCTATCATTTTTGGGTCTTCGTTTGCCTCCGTTGAAAAGTGGGTATCTGTGACCCACGGCCACAGTGTATTTTACACTGTTCTGTAGCTGTTTTTCCACTTCTTGCAGCTTCGTGATCCTCCGGAAATTTATATATAGCACTGTAAGTATTTTCCAAAGAATTCTTGTGAATTTAATGTATTTTTGCACTAACACATTTCACTGTATTTGAACTGTTGATTGGTTTTGCTGGACTGAGTCCGAGGAGTACGGGGGTCGGATGGATTGGTGATTGGAGTTGTTTGGTTGGATTTGATTGGGTTGGTTATTGATGGTTGTGGATTAGAGTTGGTACATGTACATTTCATAATTTCATGCATGATCATGTTTGTAAAGGAAACTGGGTTTTCGTGTAATGCATTCATGTTCATGTGTTTATGACAATTGGGTTTTCATGTGAGAATGGAATTTGGGTGCGTGTGTATCACGACCCCAAGCCGAGATGGGCCATTATCTCGGTGGAGCTCCTCTGGTTACTCGGGAGCGGAATATACTGAGTAACGTCCCCTGGATTGTCGCTGGGCGACAATGGGATCGGACGAGAGATTCGTGCCGACTCCGTGGTCCTTCTGCTGGCGGGGACTAGAGGATGTCTGGCCATATACACGCTGGGCGCGGAACTGGGCATCGCTCGTTGCGTAGTGGGTGCTCGGCCATGAACGCGCTGGGCGCGGAACTGGGCATTGCTACGAAGCCAGGACGTGCGGATGGTCCCTAGGGGAGGCCATGGTGCATAGGGTAATAACGGATTAATGAACTATTTTCTAGGAAAATAGTGTGAGTTGGATTTCTGTGTAAAATATTTTCTGAAAAAATGTTTTACGGACATTTTGGGCCAAAATGGGATTTTGGCATGTGTTGAAAAATTATCATTTTCGGGAAAAATGATGTTTTGAGGAAAATGCATATTTCATCATATGCATGCATGTTGGTTGCATTAAATGCATTTTATTCCTGAAAATTATTTGGGTTATACTTACCTGCGGTACCATTCTGTGGTAACGCAGATTTTGATGCAGATGAGGAGGAGGAGGGCGAGCCTGAGGAGACGGCTCCGCCCGAGGAGTGATCTGGGATCACTGGCTTTGTTATTTTATTTTACTTATTTGTATTTTGGGACATGTGTTAAACTTTATTTCGGATGACTGTATAACTTTTTAAACCTTACTGATGTTTAGATTGTATTTAAATTCTGGTACTTAGTTGACTAATCCGCTGCGTTGTTTTTGTATACTGTCGCTTGTACACACACTTGGCACTTTCGTTGGGATGTGTGACCGTGTTGTCATCATCCCGGCGTCTCGATTCCCGTGTTTCCTTACATGGGGGTCGGGGGCGCCACATGTACAATCATTTGAGGGAAATGGAAATTTTGGAAGAGTGTGGGAGGATGCACAAAGAGAGTTGTATGAGGGATGCACTCATCATAGTAAGTTGTCTTTCACGGTGAGGTTGCTCCATATTAAGTCTATTTGTCTTATTTCTGCCAAGGCCATCAACATGTTGCTAGAATTATTTAAAGAGACTCTTCCTCAGGATAATGTAGTACCCCGTAATTTTTTTGAAGTGAAACCATTGGAGCGAAGGTTAGGATTTGATTATAATATCTTTAAAAATGATTGTGTTCTCTACTGGCAACAATATGCGGAATTTGACTCATGCCCAGTGTGTCATGAGTCAAGATGGATATCCGATAAACCTAATGTACCCAACAAAGTTTTAAGAGATTTTCCGTTGATTCCTTGACTTCAAAGATTGTTTACCTCTCGTTGACTGCGAAAGATATGTCTTGGCATCACACAGAAAGAGTCCAAAATGAAAACTTCCTCTCGCATCCTACAGATTCCATACAATGGAAGAAATTTGACGTCTAGTATCCATAGTTTGCCGAAGAACCTCGCAATGTACGTCTTGGTTTAGCAACGGATGATTTTAATCCATTTGGCAACATGAGCACTAGTTCTCATTGTACTTGGTCTGTCATATTAATGCCCTATAACTTGCCACCTTGGAAGTGTACGAAGGATCCGTATTTTATGATGACTCTATTGATACCAAGGCCAAGGTCACTAGGGAAGAAATTATATGTATATATGTAACCACTGATTACAAAGTTGAAAGAGTTGTAGGATCAGGGTGTCAGTACATATGATTTGGCCTCGTCGCGGGAGTTCAAGATGCATGATGCAGTGATGTGGACAATAAATGATTTTCTAGCATATGAAAATTTGTCTGGGTGGAGCACAAAATGTAAAATGGCTTGTCCTATTTGAATAAATATACGTAGTCTGAGTGGTTGAGTCATGGTACGAAATTATATTTTATGGGACACCGTCTTTATTTACCACATGATCATAGATGGTGTTCAAATAGAGCCATGTTTGATGGAAGGGTTGAGCGCAGGACATCACCGCTAGAGTTGTCTGGGAATGATATTATCGCTCAGTTGGGGATATTTTAGAAAACAAATTTGGGAAAGATACAAGAGTTCAAAAGCAAAAAAGACAAGCAGTGGAGTTGAATTGGACAAAAAAAATTATTTTCTTTGAGTTGCTATACTGGTCTACATTGACACTGCGCCACAATTTAGATGTTATGCACATTGAAAAAAATATATTTGAGAATATATTGGGCACTCTGATGTTCATAGAAGGGAAGACAAAAGATATAGCTAACTCTCGTAAAGACTTGAAGGAGTTCGGGATATGGCCGAAGTTGCATTTACAAGATAATGGGTCGTCAGCTTATATGCCCATCGGATGGTATGTACTTTCAAATGATGAGAGAAAGAAATTTTTGATTGGTTCATGATAATCAAATTACCCGATGGCTATGCTTCAAATATGTCAAGATGTGTTCGAACACATGATTGGAAGATAACTGGCCTTAAAAGTCACGACTGTGATGTATTTTTACAGCGTCTATTGTTGGTTGGTGTGTGTGGAAAGCTTACTCGAGATGTTCGTAAAGCTTTCATAGAATTAGGGAGACTTTTCATAGACATTTGTAGTAGAACGTTGAAAGGTAATGCATTGTTAAAAATAGAAGCTGACATTGCAGTAATATTGTGGAAATTAGAGAGTTTGTACCCACCTTCATTCTTTACTGTAATGGTTCATTTGGCTGTGCACTACTTCGTGAGGCTTAAGTTGCTGGCCCGGTTCAGTATAGATAGATGTATCCTATTGAATGGTTTTTGGGAAACCTTAAGCAATTTGTGGGAGAATAAAACTTGTCCAGAAGGTTCGATTGCAAAGTCACGTATTGATAATGCGTGGCATACCTTTTGTTCAATGTATTTCCGTAGGGTTGATACTAGACGAGAGATGGGAGTCTTATCGACATTTACCGTGTTTTTCCAGATAGTACGTCCCATAGGCGCACAAGGGGGCTACGACCTATGTGGGCAAGAGTTTGAAAAATCTCGATGGTATGTCTTGAATAGTTGTGCAGAGATTGACCACTACTTGAGATTAGTGATGATCCTTTAAATTAATATTATCTTTAAGTCCATATATAATAATATAGTATAAATTGATATAAATTAACCATTCACATGAACATGCGCAGCGAACATATACAACTACTTTATATGAATGGTGTAACTGATGTAGAAAAGACGCACGAAGAGGAATTTGTCGCATGGTTTGAACATACGATATTACTGTAAAGCCCCATTTTATAATACGAACTCCATACCACTAAACTCCACTTTTTTTTCGATATAATAATATTTATTGATGTAGGTTTTATCGAAATATGGTGAAAATTCAGAAGAAATCTCACCAGAACTGTATGCTCTGGCATGTGGTCCGTCCAGGTGGGCCATCCAGTACTCATGATGTTTGGTGTCTGGATGTAGATTTCACACAACTGACAGAAAACGATATAGGAAAACTCAAAATTGTGGGGTCGTATTCGAAGGAAGCCACGGGGATAATAACATTGACTTCTACGGAATTATGGAAGATATCATAGTGTTAAAGTCCGTGGGGGTAAATATGGTGTGGTTGTTTAATTGTAATTGGTGGGATGTCTCAAGTCCTAGGTTGGGAGTGCATAATGATAATTATTTTGTGAGTGTCAATACATCTCGCACATGGTATGAGGATGATTTCTTCGTTCACGCTTGCCAAGCGAATCAAGTTTTTTATTTAGATGATCCGGAGTATGGAAATCCGTGGCGGGTAATGGAGAAGTTTGCACCAAGAAATGTATATGATTATATTCCAGAGGCAGACGAACCACATGAAGAAGTTGAAAGTCCATCAAATGAAGAAGCATACCAAGAAAACAAAGTAGGCATCAATCTATTTGTTGATATAAGCCAACATGATATAGTCCCATTGCGTAGAGAAGATGTTCAACCCGAAATAATTGAGGGTGAAATATCGGAAGAACATGAATCAATTGACATGTGTAGTGAGGATGAGGGCGACTGGTCAAGCAAAATGGATAGTGAATGAATTTCAAACATGAATTTTTGTAAGTATTATTCTTATAAATATCCGTAACATTTGTTTGAATAATAATTTGTTACAATTTCAAATAGATATGCCTCCCAAACTCAAAGCAACACGTGTGCCATCCCCATCCATTACTGACTCTCCATGTGGTACCTGCCATGAATAGTGAGCCAACATTACCAGACCCAGAACAAAGTATTTTATCAAATTAAATACCGCATTTTTTGCTCAATTTAAATAATATATCTATAAAATAAAATAATTTAATTAAAATACATGCTTTAATTACTGTATATATAGTTGTTGTAAGCCAGCGCCGAGGTAAAGACATTACGAGGGGTGTTTGTGTAGAAAAAGTAAGAAAAGTGGATAAAATTAAAGTTGATATTCCTGATGATCACACTGGTGGTTCTGGAAATTTGGCAACATGGCTTGCTTCTTATGTTGGTATGCTTACTCGCACGTATGCACCAATTGATACATCCTCTTGGTCTAAAGTTCCCCAAGATGTGAAAGACCACATAAAAAATCGTTGCTCGATAATAAGTTACATCTCAAGCAACTAAGTATATAACATGTTACTTTGTATTTATGCTAATTGTTTATAATTTTTGAAAGGATGAATTTGAGCTTAATTTTGGCCAACGAGAGGATCGATTAACGGTTGAATTGATGTCGAATGCATTCCGGAGGTACAAAGGTTGATGTCATGCACACTATAAGAAGTTCAGTACTACAATAGAGGCACGCCAAAATCCATTCCAAGCAATGCCACCAAACGAATGAGAGAAGGTTTGTGATATGTTTGAAGATCCTACTTCGCAAGTAATTTCACTGCTATCTTTTTTGAATAGTATATGATAGATGTATTAAACATATAGATATAATATTTTTTTTAGCAACGGAGTATTGTGAACAAAGCAAATAGATCAAATTTAACGATACACCATCATGTGGATTCTCGATCTTTTCATCGTTTGTCTAACAAACTGGTAAGTTATTCTAGTCCCCGTTAAATATATATATATAATACACTTTTCTGATTTAAGTTCTAATATAGTATTTCCTTTTACAGAAAGAAGAAAGTCCTGCTGACTATGATCTGACCTAATTGTATGCTAAATCACATAAAAATCGTGATGGTGTTTGGACCAGTCCCGAAGCAAAGACAAATTATGTAAGTTTAAGTTTCTTTAATTCTATTGTAACTATATATTTTTGTTACTTATACTAACTAGTATGTTTTTGTTTTGGTAGGACAAGATGATATCTTTTAAGGAAATTGCTATGGATCGATCTGATGCATTATCTGTCAACGATGCTCAGATCCTTTCTCAAGTTCTTGGATCACGTTCTGGATATTTCAGGAGCTTAGGACATTGCGTCAAGCCATCCTCAACATCATCATCCTCTTCTCGAGCCAGATCGAATGACGACAAGACTAAAGAATTAAAGGAAACAACACTTGAGATAGAACAATTGAGATCCAAGAAAAAAGTGTTGCTGAACCAATTATTGGTGAAAAATCCAATTAATCTCAATTGGAATTTTCTTAATTTTAACCAATTAATAAGATGCAAAATCATCCATTAAATTTTACGGGCCAAAACTTAAAACCATGGATCTATGGACCTAACTAAAATTCTAAGCCAACCTCAATAGCTCTATATATATGGATACATATGGATATATTTACTTTACATTTCAGACATTCGCCCCAATCTCCAATTTTTTTCAAATAGCTATAATTCCTTAGTAATTTCAAGTCGGGGTGTTACATGAACAGCCACAGCTAGTAAGCATATAAAAATAGTACAGAAGTTAGTTTAGAATATTATCGATTATTATTGGTGAACTTATATTAATTTTGGGGCAGTTTTATATGGACCGTTACAATTTGAGGCACTAAAGTTGACTAATATATAGCATTAATTACGTTTTATTTTCTCAACTACTCCTATTAATTGCCATATTATTTAGGGCAATGCTAATTGTACCAAAAAGAAAAACTTACATATCCACGCGACATTCTTGTCTATACATCACTTTCATTTAAAAAATACAAAAAAAGAAAAGAAATTATGCAAAAGATCTGTAAATTTTTTGTGATACATTTAACATTTTCCTATTATTGAAAAATAAAAATTATCAATATTATCTACTACATGCTATGGTCATTTATTACTACCAATTACTAATATGATCACTTCTGAGTAACATATTATTGACTCTACCATAGAGATCAAACATGACTTGCTGTTACTGGCCTTGTCGATCGAGAGGATTAAACATTACTTACGTATTAATGTAAGAGCACTTCCAATGGTTAATCTATATTTTTTTTATCTGAAAAACTAATTACATCCTACTTTTCCTATTTTAACTAACTAGTTTTTAAGAGTAGTACTACCATTCAACAACTTATCTAAATTTTTTATCTATTTAATTTAAAAATTAAATAAATGAAAAAAAGTAGAGAGAAAATAATAAGAAGAGTCGATTGATGAAAGAAGTGAGAAAAAGAAATAATAGAGAGAGAGGGAGAGGGAGAGAGAGAGAGAGAGAGAGAGAGAGAGAGAGAAATATGTAAAAAATTTATACATGGATGAGTAGCATCAAACTATATTTAGATTGATACTTATTTTTAGGGCACTGCCTAGTATACTACGACAAGCGTAGAAAGATTATGACCTTATGACCTTATATTGTCCATCTTCTCTTTTTTCATGGGCTTGAAGCAAAACTTTCATAGTTCGGTCAATACAATGGCTTCTCTTAAAAAAGAAAAAGGATAGAAAGAGATAGTTCAATTTTAAAAAGATAAACAATAAAAATTAAATAAAACTTTATTCATCTGATTGAATTGACGATGAAGCTTGATTTGAATTATCTCGATCACCATTTATCTCTCTCTTTAGTGATGGTTGGAGAGGCTTGAGAGGAACTTGTAAGCATTCAACATCTCCTTCAAGCATTTTGACGACTTTGTTCATTGATGGACGATCTCTAGGCTTCAATTGTATGCACCATAATGCGACTATCATCATCTTCTTACATATTTTCCTTTCATCTTCAGTAGCATCTTGTATTTCTATATTCTTTCCATCATGTAATTGATCATATATCTAGGTGGGGAAGTAAATTTGGCTTAGATGTTCTGTAGATGCATTTAAGTTCTTTCTTTTGCTCGTCATTTCCATCAACAACATTCCAAAGCTATAGACATCAGCTTTGTATGAAACACCTCCAATATTTTTGTAAAGCATTTTAGGAGCCATGTATCCGAACGTTCCTCTTGCACGAGTCAAAGGAACAATACTATCTTCCACCAGGTACAATTTTGCTAAGCCAAAATCTGAAACTTTGGGTTTCAAATTCTCGTCAAGAAGAATGTTGTGAGGCTTAATGTCAAAATGTAAAATTTGCATGTCACATGCTTGATGTAAATACTCAATCCCGCGAGCCACTCCTAGAGCAATATCAATTGTTTTCTCGTAATTGAGGATATTTGCTGGATCTGATGAAAAAATGTGTTTGTTTAGAGATCCGTTGGGCATGAACTCATATATAAGGGCACGCTTTGAACCATGAACACAAAAACCAATGAGTTGTACTATATTCACATGATGGATCCTTCCAATGGTTGCTACTTCATTGATAAAATCTTGCCCATTTGCTTTGGATTCACTTAACATCTTTACTGCTACAAGACGTCCACTTCGAAGTGTTCCTTTAAATATTGTGCCATATCCTCCTTCACCCAATCTTTCCCTAAAACCTTTGGTCATTTTCTTAATTTCTGATAGAGTACCTTATTGGCATGAGGTTATTCTAGCCTTGCAGAAATTCTTCAACATCGTCATACATGGATAAGTGCCTCCTTCGCCATTTATATATAAAAAATGCAATCGCAAATGGAGCGCCTAATACACTGATTGACAAACGCCATTCTGAAAATGAAATCGCAAAATTAATTATAAGAAAGTGAGCGATCATGTTGTTGCACTACCAATTACTCCCTTTCAAAATTCTTGTGATTTGGCATAGTGTTTATTTTTAATGTTAAATTAATAATGATTCCTAACTATTTCTTGTTTCGTAGTTTAAAGAATGATTAATTTACTAAAACAATTAAAAAAGATAAAAACAGAGAGATAGTGCAGATTCTTACCGAGCAGTAATCCAATTAATAAAGCTACCAAAACTGTTAATGATAAAAAAAAAAATAGAAAATCTCCATTAAAAGTTAGCCAAGAAATGAATTAGTAAAAGAATTAATGTGCAAAGATGATGCATAGAATGAATTAATCGTTAGTGAGATCTAAAAAAGGTATAATATTAATCCAACAGATTGAGATCCACTACAGGAAAATACGCAATTAATAGCTTAGCTTAATTAATGTGTTATTACCAAACAAAACCCATCCAATTATATATAATACATCTGATATCTTTCTGAGATAGAAAACTCACCTGAAAATTCCGAATCTCCTATGATTGGCTGATGTATGGATCCTGCAGGTTTGACAAAAAAGAAAGTTTCACGTCATGAGCGTCTGAATTCAATAATTCACAATCAGGCTATTATAATATTAATTGTAATCCTAATATATATCACTACAAGAATAATGAGCTGGAGACTATTAGATGATAACTTTGTTTGCTTGAGTTAAAATATAGTTAAATGGTGTTGTTAATGTCGTGTTTCGTACGCCTTTAGGTCAGGTTCCAGCAATTTGGATCTTTAAGGTTGTGCGTGTGAAAACAAAGAAGAAAGAAGTTGAGAGAGGGCGGTTTTAAGGCCGGAAAGTCTCTAATGTTAAAGTCAATAGAGTATTTTGAAAGTTTGTAAATAATGATAATCTAGAGAGTTTTTTCGTACTTGAAAGTTGCTATCTATACCGAGAGTTTGGGGGATAGATCGTGTCTATCCTCATGGAGCTCATATCTTTTTTACTGTTTATTTTGTCAGAGTCCTTTAAATGCGGTGAGCCCCTGTGAAGGCTCCATTAATGTGGCGTGTTTTTCCGATTTGCCTTATTTTACTAGTGTTTTCGGTGGTCCGTTGATGCCACCTCATTAGAAAATCAACGGTTCTTCATCTTTCCAGTTTTGCCCTGCACGAGTCTCTATGAACAGGATGCGACCGAGCGGCATCAAACCTGTCTATCCCATCAACCATCATTGCTTACTTTTTCTTGCAAGCGAGTTGCTTCATGGACAAGTTTGGGCCCTGGGGCGGGTATCGGGACGAAACCCATTTCTCTCAACCAAGCGCCTAGTGAACTTATGAGTGAGAGGAAAATCCCCTTATAGGTGTAATTTTGTAGAGATTTATTTTGTATAGTTTCTTAGGTTAGGTTTGGATAGTGAGTTGAGATGAGAGGAATTTAGATGAAAGTTAAAAGTTGAATAAAATATTATTAGAATATTATTTTTTAATATTATTATTGTTTTGAGATTTGAAAAAATTGAATTGTTTATTATATTTTATATGAAAATTTGTAAAATTTTTAATTGTGAAATGAAATAAGATAAGATGTGTTGAGAGTATTACTCAATCTAAACTGAGCCTTAATATCTATTTATAGGGATATGGACCTTGTGCTTGGTCTTTTTTTATTTTTTCAATCTAAAATGACGACTAAATTCTTATTTATTAGAGTTTTATAAATTATCATAATTTTATTATTTTTTTGATGTTATATTAATTGAATAAAGGTTAGAAAATATATAAAATAATTAATCCAATTAATCTTTCATTAGTCGAACGTAAAATCATTAATTCTAGTTTCCAAAAGCTTCTCTGCCCAAAAGCAATTATTACAATTATTATCAGCAATATTCTATAAATAAAAAAAATATCAATCTGGTAGTATATCTCCTAAATAAACTTCCACTTTATCATTTCAACTCTCATGATAAAATGATCTACCTCCAATCTCTTCGTACTAGATAATATAGTATTTTAATTTACATGGTAATTCCATAAGCGCCAACTTGGGTATTTCGTGACGTAGTCACCAAATATAAAAATATTTTAATTATAAATAGATTATATAAAAATAAATTTACAAAATAACGTAATTTAATATAGTTGATCATACTATAAATTTATTTTTTATCGTAAAGTAAATAAAACAGACTACATAAAGTTACGTTAATTTATAAATTTACTTTTATATAATCTCTTTATATCTATATCACTTCTCAACCAAATATCAATTTGGTAACGTATATCAAGCTTCCTCTTTATCATTTGAATTTTCATAATAAAAATGATGTACCTCCATTAATCTCTTTGTACTGGATATATAATATAGTGTTTTTACATTAATTTTATAAATCATGCATGCATGCAAGGTGATTTAATACTAGTCGACTTGGATGTTAAACTGAGTTAAATTGAGTTAAATTGAGATGATAAAATATTATTAGAATATTATTTTTTAATAATATTATTATTTTAGAATTTAAAAAAGTTAAATTGTTTATTATATTTTGTATTGAGATTTAAAAAAATTCTAATGATGAGTTGAAGTGAATTTGATAACCAAACGTACCCTAAATGAAGTAACGGGCAGTCGCCAAGTGTCAAACTGGTAGGATCTCTCTTAATAAATTTTTTATTTATCATTTTTATTTTCAAAATAGAGAATGTTCTATTGATAATTACACAATCACATAAAATTCTCGCGATCACGATCAATTGCATTATTAACTATTATATACAAGATTCATATAAATATTATATATAAATACGGATAAAATAATAGAGATTTGAGCATTTATGTTGAATCATTCTATTTCTGTGGAAATTCAGATCATTTCATGCAAGCTAGAGTTGACATTCTCCTCTACGGCATCGTTTAATTAGTTGCTTTTCGAAATAGAAAATAAAATAAATTCCATGCATTAGTAGCTTGAAGCTACAGATCAATTGACTCAAAAGGATTAGTTTTATAGAAAATACTTATTTTTATTTTGCATGTTAGGTAAGCATCAGATTATAAACAGCTAGCTACTTAATATTCTTTTAAAATGCATGCAAATTAGGCTCCGTTTGAATTCAGAAACTGCTTCATCTCATCTAATCACTACAAATTTTTTAAATTTTTACACAAAATATAATAAATAATTTAACTTTTTCAAATCTCAATTCAAAATTTTTAAATTTCAAAACAATAATAATATTAAAAAATAATATATTAACAATATTTTTTTTAACTTTCATTTAAAATCATTTTATCTCATCTCTGAATCCAAACCAACCCTTAAAACTTTCAAAAAGCTGCCGATCATGATCTCACGTTGACAATGAAAGCATACGACCATTTCAATGATATATATATATATATATATATATATATATATGTATATAGTTATTTCAATATTAGGGGTTAGGTGATCTCAAAAAAAACAAATTGGGGTTAGGTTTTGGAGGATAGAAACTATAGTTTTGAAGCGTGCGCATTTTTAGTGCATGACTAATGCAAATTCTATATATAAAAGACCGTTTCTTCGTGGTTGGGTCGTAAATATTGGAATATTTATTTTCGTTATAAATGGCAATTTCGTGGCAAATACTTGATTGCGAGTGTGTATATATTTTTCTATTTGTTGTCGAAGAGTAGATGCTCCAAATCAAACCAAAATCAAAGTCTCTCTACACTATATATATATATATATATATATATATATATATATATATATATATATATATTTATATATATTTTTTGTGGAGCAATTCAATGAATGAGGTCAAGACCAACCACTTGGCGTTCAAATCGTGTAGTAACGACCAGACCATTCAATCGTAGCTCTAAAGTCATAAGTGATCGTATAGTCAAAGACTCGAATGTATGTTAAGGAAAGAAAGAGGCAAAAAAATGGAACAATTTGAATTCTCTCAAACCAAGAGTTGGTTTCTTGTGTAAAGTGGGAATAGAAGCTATTGAACAAAATTGCATGAATACGGTAATTTGAAAAAATAAATGCAATTTTGAAATATGTAGAATACTATTTTTAAGGTGATAATTGCTCCCACTTGAAAGATTTTGCTACCATATTACAAATAATTCACTTTCAGGATACAACAAAATCACCAACTGTAGATATCAATTTTGAAAATTTTCTTTTAAAATTTCTTTACAAAATTATGTAAATGACTGAAAATATGAGAGAATGAAATGTTAAAATTCGTGGATTTCATAGATAACTTGAATCGACTCTAAAATAATCTTTGATTTGACCAATTCATTTAAGAAAGAAAATTGGACATAACACCAAGTTTTTCCCAAATGTTTGCATTCTTTTTCAATGGCTTTTGCTTATCTTACACATCGTGGAAAACGACTTTTTAAAATGAGTTGAAGAAAAATGCGAGGCGCAACTAGGCGCGCAAGCACAAATTGACTTATGAGCCATGGGTCATCGCTAGCCGGCCAAATTCTCATTTTTTAATTTTTAATTTTTTTTAAATATTTTTTAAAAATAAAAATATCAATATATTAATAATTACTTTCTTAATTATTAAATAATTTTTTTTAAAAAATAAATAAATACATGAGCGATTAAAATGAAGGACATATTATCATTTTCCATGAATTATAGAAAACAAATGAGAACAAATAAACAATTTAATGTGATATTCATGTGTCGGGTATTTTGTAAGAATTGAACAATTTAATGTTAAAGATAAGTTGAACGTTAATCCTCAAAATTAAGCATATGATCAATAATATATGGTACAACTAATCAGAATCGGGCAATAGAGGAATGTACCGATAAATTATCTTTTGTGTTTTGTTTGAAAGTTTGAAAAAATTGTAATAATTAGATAATGATTAGATAAAAAATTAAAGATTTAAAATTGAAAAGTATTTTGTGTTGAAAAAGAAATTATAAAAATTTTGAGATGAAATAAGATGGTCTCAACTAATATTTCAGTTCCCAAATATGGACTAATACAAATCGAAGAACACATATATATTAAGAATTATTAAATAATTGTAAAGTATAAACAAATATTGCCCCAATTTATTATAAGATATTATGTCAACAAGTTTTAACATGAATGTGTGCCAGTGTAAGGATGAGAGTACTTAATAATTTGTCCATAGGTTATTTCGTTAATGGTATGTAGGTTTCCTTATATTTCACTTAGTGTGTGTGTGTGTATATATATATATGTACATATATATATATATGGACAGTTACATTTCGAGGCACTACTTAATTAATTCTTACTTGGATATTTGTGCGATTTACATTTCAGAGTCTACTTGTTAGAATATTGTCATATTTATGATAAAATATATTTATTATATTCTAATATATGCGTGGTAATATGTCTTATTTATACCATATTTAGCTTGTTATATAGTTAATCTATATTGAATAGTATCTTTCACTTATTTTTTATTTATTGTACTTTCATTAATATTCCTCTAGCCTTGTTCACCTATATATGGTATTCTATTGTACCTTTGGAGGATTCAGATGTGGAAGTGGATTTGATTTGTAGTATCCCTATTAGTAGATGGGGAGCAGTGGATAAAATAGTATGGGGATGCTCATATGATGGCAAATTTCCGGTTAAGAATGCTTACCACCTAGAGCATAAAAGAATGAGAAGAAAGACAGGCAAATCCTCAAAAGATGTCTATGAAGAGAAGGAATGGAACCTCACATGGGGGCTTGATGTACAAGGAGTTTTCAAACACTTCGTGTGGAAGGCCTATCTCGACCTGCTACCTACAAAGGAGAACTTGGCCAAGAAACATATTTTAAATTCTAGTTTGTGCCCAATTTTTGAGCTGGAATATGAAACAACCATGATTGCCCTTTGAACTTTGTAGCCTCAAATGTCTAGGCTGAATCTGAAAGTCCTGTCCATAAGTGGAGTAGCTATGAATCAAACTTCATGGAGTTATGGAATAAACTTTAATGTGCAGCTAGGAATGGAGGAGGTGGAGATGGTAGCTTGCACTTTGAGGAAGATATGGCTAAGAAGGAATTCATGGATGTTTGACAAAAAATTTGTAGAACCGAGGAGTGTCCTAAAATCAGCCAAAGAGGAACTAAATGAATTCATCATAGCACAAGATTATCATCAGAAGGCGCAGATGTCGGCGGGCACAGACATAAGGGAAGTTAAATGGGTAAAGTCATTTGATTTGTGTGTAAAAGCGAATTGTAATGTAGTAGTGGTTGTGTCTCAAAAAAGTGGGTTTGGTGTTGTTATTAGAGACTCTGATGGTGAGGTACTGGTTTGTCTAAACTGTATTGTGGATCATGCGCAGAAACCTATAATTGCAAAAGCTTTGGCTTTAAGGAGAGCAGGATACTTAAGTCCAGAGTTAGGCCTGTCAAAGGTAATCTTGAAAGGGGACTCTCAGCTGATTGTGAAGGCTACCAATAGTGAAGAATAAATATGGGCATATTATGGGAATATTGTTGAATATGTGAGACTGTTGTCAGTTGATAGATTGGATAGGAATGTTAGATTTGTGTATAGAGAAGCTAATAACATAGCTCATAAACTAGCAAAGTTAGCACTTATGTATTCTAAGGAGAGGGTATGGAATATTGTGGATAGTCCCATAGAGATAGTTAGTGATAAACAAAAAGGAAAAATATTGTAACGACTCATTTTCTTTGAAACAACAATAAAGGAGGTATATTTGACTTAAAAATAAATAAAAAAAAGATACCCTTTTAACTTGTTTATCATGGCATCAAAGCCACCCACTTCCTAGTGCTTAGAAAGTCTCATACGCACTGTGTTATTTGGTATTATTTTACATTTATCATATGTCCTCCAAAGACTTTCTAAGCACTTAATAGATTGATGTCCTCTCTCTCATCATCAATCACATACATTGGTTGGCTTTCATGTACTGTATGACTTGTATACTCATCGTATTTGCACAAACTGCCACCACAAATTAATTTCTTGAACTACGGTCAATTTTTTGATGCAAAAAGCACTCTGTTTTGGTCAAACATACGCCCCCACTCGCCGTCACATGTTCCAACGCCCACTCCAAATGCCTCCTCTCTCCTAACCCCAACATCAATCACTCTCCATTCCGTTCCCTCACAATCTCTATTCTCTCGTTCTCTCTCTCTGTCACTCTCTCCATTTCTCTCACTTCGCTCTCTGTCTTCTCCACCTTGTGTTGTTGCCCGTTGTGCACTGTCGTTGTCAAGGCCTTGCTCCATAGGTCACACCGCTGCAATCCTTTGTTGTTGCCAATTTCCACTCGTCATGTGGGTAAGTTTCTATTCGTCCTAGTATCTATCTCTTCTCTCTCTCCATTTGTAGCTCTCACTCACTCTCTCGGTCTTGCTTTCTAGCCGTCTCCCGTCTCTTTCTTTGTTGCGATGCAGTGTTGCAGCAGCCAACCCTACCACACACCATGAAAGTCAAGCTGTTTACACCTCAAACACCACTCTTTGCCTCGCACCTCAGTGCCATGCTATTTCGCTCACCGTTCTTGTTGCCACCAGTGTTCCTCCCAAACACGAGCACGCTGATAGTAAGCCCCTTGACCCCTTCACATCTCTCTCTCTCTCTCTCTCTCTCTCTCTCTCTCCGTTTACTTCACTCTCCCTCTCTTGGTTTCACCTATGTTATACAATCTCTACTCGTCTCCCTTTCTCTTTTAGTCGGCTTCTCTTTCTCTCTCTCTCTCTCTCTCTCTCTCTCTCTCTCTCTCTCTCTCTCTCTCTCACTCTCATCTCCCCATTTTGTGTTGCAACCACCACACAAGCCTTGCACCACAACCAAGTTGCCACCGTATTGCCGTTGCGACTAGTGGAGGCCCCTGCACCACATGCTCAGTTGCACCCCACCACTCCATCTTTGTTGCACTTCTCCGTCACCAAATCCAGTTGACCACTATTGCAAGGTCGGTAAGACATTCCTTTCCTTTATATGTTAAGACTATGGCTAACTTGTTTTGTTGAGAGACGGGACAATTTTAGGAACTTTTTGGAGTTTGAATTGCATTGCTCAGTGTATTAATGGTTTGGTTGTTGTAATGTTTCAATGAGTCTGGATAAAATTTGGCTGTTGACTTGGAGATGGAGGTAAGCAGGTTGGGTCATTAGGACACGGGATGTAAAGTTTGGATTTTGGAGTTAGCACATTATGTCTTATTGTAGATGTGCTAGTTAAATTCTATTAACTTAGAGATTTTACTAATTTTGTTTAGGTATCGATTGGTTTTAGCTCTATTATGTTGTGAGAGAAGTCAGTTGTGCTAAAAAGTCCAAGTAAGCGGTGCTCCTATACTAGATTTTGCCTAAAACTATTTAATGTTGGTTTTGTGAAAAGCTTGCATATTTTGTCATGAAAGCAGCCTTGGTTATTATCTACAGTACTAGTCCTTGTATCTGAACATTTAAACTTGATATTTTATAATGACTGAAGTTGACATGAGCAATTTTTGTACTTTGTTTCTCTATTGCATAAAATCTGAATAGGAAATCTAAAATTTTTATCCAATTATATGATATTATCTTATCCGTATAATATTTTTGTTATTGCATTATATTTGTAGACCCTGAGGCATGAGATTTTGTTCTACTCTAATTCTTGGCTCTACCAAAGTATAAAATAGTGGTCTATGTTTTGAGTGCAATCACTTTGGTAATAAATTGATTTTTGTTCTGCTTGGCTATCGATAGAATGTAAAACTATACCACAGGGGTAAACATAGCCTCTAATTTGAGTGCACTCATTTTGGTTACAAAATAGTTATTTATGTTCTACATAGCTAACAATAGATATGCATAACTCTTCCATGGGGGTAAATATGGCCTATGTTTCTATTTCGGATGTTGTTTGAGTAGGCTTGTTCCTAAGGTCTTATGGATATTTTATTATTATAATGAAATGCTTTTGAAAATACAAATGACATATTTTTTAGAATTGTCTATTTATAAATTCTTTAAGAGAAACTTTGCTAGTGTTTAGTTTAGTTTACTTGGAAGAATTTTTAGATATTTGATTTTGGAGGGCTTTTTGTATTTAAGTTTTCATTATTGTGGGTTTCAGGTTAAAGGGTTCACCCTTGGGTATGGGGCATGACAATCTGCCTTTTAAGGTTTTTCATGCTAGTATTTATTTAAATTTTAGAAATTCTACTTCTAATATTAAATCTTATTATCCTCAATCGCAGTATCTCTTGTAATTTGTTTTAAATGACTTCATAGAATTTCATCAAAGTGAAAAGACACTTAAGATGTGATATGTTAGCTGGATGGGAGATATAGAACACGTCAATCCTTATATATATAAATAAATATTATAAATATATATAATATTTATTTATATATTACTAATGCTAGATACAAGTCTCGGGACAGTCCATTTAAAAAAACCTGGACATGCCATGAGAAAGTCACTTTTTAGAGGTGGGGCTAATCTTTTTTTCTAAAAATATTGTGCCCATGTAGAAATAATTTTTTGTATATCATATATATATATATATATATATATATATATATATATATATATATATATATACATACATACATACATACATATGCGTACTGTGTATGCAATTGATATATTTTATCTTATCTGCAAGTTTAAACTATTTTCATGTTTCATATATAATGATGGGTTAAAAGATGAAAGAAGACAAATAGATCAGAGAGATATAAATAATTCTTACTGATGGGCTTGAATAATCCAGTATAATAAGCTGCGGCACATGTGGAAAAGAAATAAAGGTAAGTGATTAGTTAATTTATATAGAAAGTGATTTAAACAAAACTGTATAAACAAATCTATCCATTTATGTTACTAATAAATATAATAAATAGTTCGTGTAGATCAGTCGCATCAATATTTCTTAAGTCTGGGCTGTAGTGATCTGTACGTAGGGCCCGGGCTTGGAAAGAACAATTTTCAGAGAATTAATTAAATTTTTTATAAAAGATCAGTCGTTACACGTACAATGACTCGGCAAAATCTTTACTTAGAACAAGTGAACTCATGGTATAAAATCACTTTTGTAAAGCTAGTCTCTTAATAATTCGCTTTTGACGCTTTAATTTTGTTATAGACCTTTCGGGATAAAATTATTTTAGGGGTTGGATGAAATATAAAGAAAAATTCCGTCCGAAAAGGTAATTTTGTTGGAGTGGCTCTGCCCAAACATTCAGTTTGTTAATCTCGTAGTTTTACATCCAAGGCCGACTCAGAAACGTATATATATTTAAGATGAGCAATGCTAGGTACAGTCTCCAAATGGGGACTGCAATGCAAGCCTAGGCTATTTTAACTTTAAAATTTTTTAAAATTACAAAATTATCCCTCCTTAAATGATGTTTTCTCTCATTTAATAATGTGCCTGCACATGCAGTCTCCACTTGAGGACTGCAAATAGAATTTCTCATTCAAGATTATTGGCCATTCCTTGCTGATCTTTTTTTTTTTTATCAGTAAATTAATTACGTCTCTTGCGAAGCAAATTGTATCATCACAACTTGAAGAAAATTGATACAAATCCCATATACACCAATCTATGCGTAGTAATTTTTTTTTTTAAGGTAGAACAAACTTCATTCATCTATAACTGGATATTATAATTTTGATCTGAAATATACAGAATACAAGCTAATTATTACTTTTAAAACTCTCTAATACATAAATTTCTTTATTACTGACACGGTCTAGTCTATTGTTATAACTCTTTACAGACAAACCATCTCAGAGATAAGACTATCCTAAGACAAATTTAACAAATCCAACATTTTGTTCTAAGAATTAAACGTCTAAGACGAAATAAAGAAGATACTTTATGAATAAAAATTCAAGAGACTGTATTTTTTTTTTTTGAAAAGAAAACTTAAAACAAACATATATATATATATATATGTAATAATGCAGATATAGGGGTAACTAAAACAAACATATATATATATATATATATGTAGGGGTAACTAAATGATGTAGGTAGAGGAGGACTAGTAAAGATAAGCCCGCGTTCAATCTATCCATATGCAACTCTCACCCATATGCAACTCTCTCTCTCTCTCTCTCTCTCTCTCTCTCCATATGCAACTCTCACCCACTCTCTCGATCTTACTTTCTAGCCATCTGCCCCCTCTCTCTTTGTTTTGTTGTAGTGTTGCAGCAACCAACCCCACCACACACCACCAGAGTCAAGCTGCTTACACCTTAAATGCCACTCTTTGCCTCACGCCTCAGTCACATGTTGCTTCGCTCACTGCCTTGCTACTACCAATGTTCCCCTCGACCACAAGCATGTTGCTGGTAAGCCCCTCGACCCCTTCTCTCTCTCTCTCTCTCTCTCTCTCTCTCTCTATCGATTTCACCTATGTTACACACTCTCAATTCGACTCCCTCTCTCTTTTAGTCAACCTCTCTCTATCTATGCATGTCCCTCTCTCATCTCAACATCACCATCACCATCACCGCCACCACCCAAGCCTTGCACCACAACCAAGTTGCCACCATATTTCTGTTCTGACAAGTGGAGGCCCCTGCACCACACGCTCAATTGCTCCCCACCACTCCCTTTTTGTTGCACTTTCCCGTCACCATATCTAGTCGACCACTTCTACAAGGTTGGTACGAAACTCTTTTTCTTATATCTATGTTAAGACTGGCTAACATGTTTTGTGTAGTGACGAGACAATTTTAGGAATTTTTTGGAGTTTGAATTGCATTGCTCAGTGGATTAATGTTTGGTTGTTGTAATGTTTCAATGAGGCTGGATAAAATTTGGTTGTTGACTTGGAGATGGAAGTAAGCGGGTAGGCATGAAGATGAGCAATTTTGGAGTACTTGTAAGTCAATTGGAATAAAAACATAGTTTTGAAACCTGGTTGGTTGGGTGCGTTACTGCCAAATTGTGAAAAATGGATTTTCTACAAGGAGGTTTGACCTAATATGACACCAGTGTGGAAGTTGGGTCATTAGGTCATGGGATAGAAAGTTCGGGTTTTGGAGTTAACAGAAAGGTTCACCCTTGGGTATGGGTCTTTTAAAGCTTTTCATGTTAGTATTTATTTAATTTTTTAGAAATTCCACTTCTCATATTATATGTTATTATCCTCAATCACAGTACGTATCTGTTATAACTTGTTTTAAGTAACTTCATTGAATTTCATCAAAGTGGAAAGACACTACTTAAGATATGATATGTTAACTGGATTGGAGATATATATATATATATATATATATATATATATATATATAACACGTCAACCCTTATATAAATAATTATTACAAATATATATAATATTTATTTATATATAAGTAATGCTAAATAGAAGTTTAAGAAATGCAAGTTTCAAGGCATGCAGTCCATTTAAAAAGAACCTGGGCATGCCATGAAAAAGTCACTTTTTAGAGGTGGGGCCAACTTTTTTTCTAAGAATACTGTGTGGGGATTGCACATCCTATATTTGTACAAATAATTTTTTGTATATCGTGTATGTGTGTGTGTGTATATATATATATATATTTAAATATATATACACATATGCGTTTGTATGTAATTAATATATATCTGATCTGATCTGCAAAGTTTAAACTATTTTCATGTTTTATTGCTTAAGGAATGATTCGTTAAATGATGAAAGAAGACAGAGATACAAATTCTTACCGACTTCCCCTGAGACTCCAAAACAATAAGCTGCGGCAGATGCAGAAAAGAAATAAAGGTAAGTGGTCAATTAATTTATATACAACGTGATTTAAATAATCTGACGAGTCCAATTAAATATAATAACTAGTTGTATACTACCAACAGTTAACTTTCAAATTTTCAATGAAGAGGGGAAACAATCCAGTGTAAGGGGATTTTACCGATGAGCCAGAACAATCTATTATAAGAAACTGCAGCACATGGAGAAAAGAAATAAAGGTAAGTGATCAGTTAATTAATTATATAGAAAGTGATTTAAACAAATTAAACTGTATAAACAAATCTATCCATTTATGTTACCAATAAAAAAAAAAAAAACTAGTTCATCATGTAGACTCATATATAAAATATATATATAATTGAGTACTGACGCATGCATCATTAATGAAGCTAATTTCTTAATATATACGTACCTTGTAATATACATTTAACATCTTAAGGAGATATTATTGAATGAAGAAGAATCAATGACTGCTATTATTGATTAAAATACTAATTAAACACTGGAATGTGGATTTAATTGAAGAAAAATTTCCCAGCTTTGATGAAGCTGCTAAGAATACCTACGTATTAGTCTTTCAAATTGTCGAGATAAGATAATATGGTGGTGTTCATCAACAAGTGGTACTAATTTTGCTGTAAAAAGTGCATATTATTTACGAAAAGAGAAAAAGCCAGTCTTCAAATTCAAATTGCAAGGAAGCTGTTTGGTGTTTAGAACAAAATCTGGAAATTAACAATTCCAAATGCTGCAAAAGTTTTCCCATGGAGAGCTTGCTTAGAGGCCTTATCCACTAATTTAAATCTCTTTAAAAGAAAAATAATAGAGTCACCAAACTGTCCACTGTACTTAGAAGAAGAAGAAGAAAGTACATTAATACATGTTCTTTGGGAGTGTATAGCAGCAAAGGATCTGTGGTGTTTTCATTCAAAGAAAATTCAAGAAAGTTCTTTGACAGCAGCTTGTTTTAAGGATTTATAATTAGTACGTTGCATGCTATGGGTGTTGGCTATTACAGATGTGAAAAATATGCTTTTACAATTTGATCAATGATTTAGAAGAGAAGCCAATGTTGATCAGATGGAGGATTGTCCATCTTTCCCTCCTTTGATGGAGTTTTATTAATAAATATAATATTGATGTTCATAATTCTAAAAAAAAAAACATCTTATGGGGATTGAAAACTCACCTGCAGTATAGACCTGATATTCTAGCAAGAAAATAGGTATATAATTTTGATCTGCATGTTTTGACAAAAAAAAAAAAAAGTGGAAAAAATGGGATCACATTAGCGTCTGGAATCTTCAATTAAAAATTAGGTCATTATAATGCTGCAAAAATAGCCCCTATATATTTATCCCCTTAAAATGGGTATTGTGTCGGGTAGTGCTAATTAGAATAGGAAAATACAATATATGTATGATCAGTTGGGGTGGGAAATCCAAGAATTCAGTCAAGTTGGAACAACAAATTAATGACGAGATATATCCATCAGCATATATATAATAAATATCTCATTAGAATTCTAATCTCAAATTTATTAATTACTCACCCCATCGGTCGCAAGAAAATTGATTATGATCATCGAGGTAGCATTCATCGTATATGCCGCAGCTTCCACAATAAATCCCATACCATAAAAGCTCAAAACCATATGAGAATACATTGCGGATGTCAGTACAAGAAATATTAGGATCAGCAGAAAATTGTCTTGGCCACGATGTCAGAGAGATTTGCTCTATCGTGCATGACTCCTCCACATCCATCACATTCGCTCCATAGCCAACAATAAGATATAAGTACCGTTTGGAATATTGAGAAAAAGAGGAGTTGGAAGAAGGCACAGATCCATTATTAATATTAGAACACTTCGTAGAAGTCGTGTCCCAATGGATCAAAGAGGAAGCCCAAGTCACTGGCTTTTCACAGTTCACAATAGCCACAACTTTTGATACTGTTCGCAATCTTAAACTGTCAATACTCCCATATTCCAGATATTGATCCCAGCCCGACAATCTCAACATACTGAAATTTTGATTGTTTAGAAAATAACGAGGGATGAAGGAGTAATTATCCTCCTGAATACCTGAGTCTACAATTCGAAATGTGTAGTTGTTGTAATTGATTTGGCTTACGTAGTATTTACTACCATTTAAAAATAACAACGTGTGGTTGTTATCATCACATGAGAGCTCATACCCTTGGTCTCCACAGTTTGGTGAATCGCCTTTTAGTCGAAACGGATAGCTGATGTTGGGGATATTGCCACAGGAAGAAGGAGGACAATAGTGATCAGTATTATCAAGACTAGAAGCTAGAGGAACAAGGATTAGGACCAGAACAGTACTTATAATGACCCTGAATTTAGCAGGGAAAGCCATTCCTCTTCGACCCAACAATAGAGAAAGCCAGAGATCAGAGAAAGATAGAGCTAGGATTATAAGGAGAGAGGGCGTGGTTTCCATAGCTTTGTTGGCCAACTTGTTTGCTAAGAAATTATATAGATTGCGACTACTCGTGATATTGCAGCCACTTACATTTAGAAGATAAACGTCCAATCAAGTTATTCCTTCAGAAGATATTTTAAAATGGGGATGAAACGTTTTCGTCCCAAAAAGATTTTAGGGATCAGTTGAAATATAATTTATTGGATTGGAAAATCCCGTCCTGAAAGGTAATTTTGTTGGAATATTGGCTCTCTGTCCAAACATTTTGATGGAATGGCTCAAAAATTTCTAATTACAATTAAAATTATCTCTTTGCGTAGTGAGCTCAACTAGTGAAACAAAACTATCTCTTCGCGTAGGGAGATCGATGTCATAATTACAGTTGACATATATAAGTGAGAAAACTATTCTCTTTGAAAAAAATAATTTCAAACTCAAATACAGGTTTGGAGTTGCCTAATTATATCTTTACAGCAACAATTAAACACAATCAATCTTGCACGTTTGCTTTGAAGCCCAATTTTCATAGTTTGGTTGGTAGAAAATCTTTTGAAATAAAATAACGGAATAGATTATACGTTCATACTACGCTTTCTTCTCGGTTATCTCAAAGTTATTATTCTACGCATATTTAATTGCACACATATTTAAGAAATTTGTCACGCCGATCTAAGTTAGAACAAAAATAATTAATATGCTTCGCAAGATTGAAAATTCACTACACTTCCTAATCATCTTTTGTGCCACAGTGTTTAATTATTAATTTTTAACTTAATTTTTGCACAAGTTTATATTCTATAGGTGATTAATTCCAAATCAATCTTAACCATATTCTCATTAGAATAAAAGTAGTCTATTGAGCTAGTCACATGCAAGAACAATTCCTTCCTAGATTGAAGAAAACCATTTGGGCCAATCAAACGCATGGACAGTACATGCTTAAGCTACTTGATACTCTATTTTATCAAATCTTAAAAAAAAAAGTTGAAGACATTCCTGAAATTAGCCTAGTTATAAAATCATTGCATTGGTCTCTATGGTCTAGGATTTAAATCAGGATGCAGCCTTTTCTTGAAAATAAAAGAAAAAAAAAACTATTGAAGGCTTGGAAAAACTCTTCTTATCAGTCACTATTTACTACCCCACACTTTATGAAAAATCCTATACATCCTATGAAAAATACATCTACATTCTATGAAAAAATTATAAATATGGAGTGTGAGAAATGAATACTAGCTAATGCATGAGATTCCATTATAAGAACCAGAATGGTAGTTATAAGGACTCTGAGTCCAGCAGGGAAGGCCATTCCTCTTCCCATCAACAGAGTGAGCCAGAGATCAGAGAAAGATAGGACTAGGATTAGGAGAGAAGGCGTGGTTTCCACAGCTGTATGCAGACAAACACACACACACACATATATATATATATATATATGTAATAATGCAGATAAAGGGGTAACTAAATGATGTAGGTATAGGAGGACTAGTAAACATAAGCCCTCGTTCAATAAATGTTCACAACGACATTGAATTGCATGAGTTGACGGAGTCAATTGTGAAAACTGTGAGAGACGAGGCAAAATTATTATTGGTGGTGCTTTGTCGGCACCTTGCTTTCTACGATGTGGAGGAAATTGGATGCGAAATACGCGATCACATTTTTTCAAACCAGATTACACGCCATGCATCGTATGGATTAAACGATTGTGGAGGCCTACCTTTTAGTCTTTCTTTTGACTTTTTGGCATGGTGAACCATCCAAGAAAATGTTAGAGATTAGCCCCACTTCGCACTGTGGAATTAAGCATAGACGATATTGTAAGAATTTGAAGATGAAGGAATAATCTCAATTCTCATTAATTGTAATGGCTGTATACATTTCGTATATATATGTGCAAAAGGGAATCCTAACTGATTCTGACATTTGTACAAGCATGTGGTGTGCTCTGCAGTGCACTACCATTTGCAGCAGACTCTGTTACAACAGCTGCCAGAGTATTACAAACAAACCAAGATATTTACAAACGTGCCAATAGGTCATGTTTCAAGGCTATTCTAAGTTATTCCAGATGATTCCAAGGTAGTGGCAGTCGTGCTGTCCAATATGTACCCTTTGGAACATTGGGATATTAAAGAGCAGGTTGAAGTAGTTTCCAAATGCAAATAGCTAATAAGAAGGAGAATTCATCACTGGTTTCCATAGCTTTGTTGTAAAGGTTGTTTGCTAAGAAATTATATAGATTGCGACTACTCGTGATATTGCAGCCACTTGCATTTAGAAGATAGACGTCCAATCAAGTTATTCCTTTAGAAGATAAAAGTCCAACTTCGAATTTAAAGATCAAACTATTATCCTACGCGTATTTAATCGCACACATATTTAAGAAATTTGTCACGCCGATTTAAGCTGGAACAAAAATAATTAATATATGTCATAAAATTGAAAATTCACTATACTTCTTAATCATCTCTTGTGCCACAATGCTTAACTTTTAATTTTTAACTTAATTTTCGCATAAGTTTATATTTTTTAAGAGATTAATTCCAAATCATCAATCTCAATCATATTCTCATTAGGATAAAAGTAGTCTATTGGGCTAGTCACAAGCAATAATTATTCCTTTCTAGATTGAAGAAATCCATTTTGGGCCAATCAAAAAAAATATTTCTTTAAAAAATATATGTGGCATAACCATTTAATGAATAAGCAATGCAAAAATCCAGCAACTACAGTAGCTTTGAGCTATAGTCCAAGAGATAAGATCATTGCATTGGTCTCTATGGTCTAGGGTTTAAATCATGATCGAGCCTTTTCTTGAAAAAAAAAACTTGGCTTGTACCCTGCTTGATTCGGCAGTGTCATCCTAGGTGCCCAGCTATAGAGCAGGCCTATGGCTCATAGCCAATACCAGTTTTTTTTTCTTTTTTTTTTAATTTAATTTTTAAATTTTACAGAGTTAGATTTAGAAAAAGTATGGTCGGGTTTACAAAAAAAAAAAAAAAACTTACTTAAAAAATATTCCCATACCAGTTTTCAACCCTAACCCATTTAACCAAAAATTTGCAACAACTCACCCTCCTCCTACATCGGTTACAAAATTGTTCATCATAAAGAAATAAAAATTTTAGGCCATCGTCGTAGTGCAACAACCACTAAAGGAAATGCCGCTGCATTTGACAATGTCATGGATGGCGCGAGCCAACTGTGCCATTCTCATTACTACGACATCAGTGCTCGTTGCACCAAGCACCACTCTACATGGTAGCATTTCTCATGCCTTACACATGGTACAGCGGCCAGAGTCTAGCCTACTTGAAGCATAGTAGGGATGGACAACGAGGTCCCTCCACCCGTCCACCCATACCCCACTAGTCGCACCCAACTTAGGCTGTCAGGCGTTCCAAGCGTCAGTGTGCGGTGGGAGCCCTCGCCTGCACCCAAACAAACAAGCGGGGACGGGGTCCAGGCTGGGCTATAGGCCCTGGCTTGCTCTCACTAGGCCCCAATCATCTGCCTGTTACATATATATATATATATATATATATTAAAACTACTTTCATTATTAAAACGATGTTGTTTTGAAATTTAGTTGAGTACTATAAATTGAAACAAAACACGTTTGGTTACACAAACTATCACATCTCATCTCATCTAATCACTACAACTTTTTCAAACTAGCACACAAAATACAATAAAAAATTCACCTATTTCAATTCCCAAAACAAAATTTTATTCTAATAATATTTTATTCAACTTTCGACTTTCATCTTATCTTATCTCATCATTATGACCAAACGAGGCCTAAGTATCCTCTCCTCCTCTTCTTCACGTCCTCTTCATCTTCTTTTCCTCTTTTTCTCTCCATTTTTTCTTCTTAAAAAGCTCGGTCAACACTTGTGACTCACCAAGTTGTGACTATGGGACTCCAACATGGTGTCACAAACCACTGGCCACAATGTGGCCGTGGGTTAGAGGCCATGGCCATTCATGGTCATGGTTTTGTGCTCAGACCCACAACCTAGTCGTGGTCTTGCCATAGTAGTTGCCATTTTTTAAAGTATATTTTTTTTATGTGTTTGTAACTATTAGATGATGGATTTGTTGTTGTTTTCAATTTGTTTTGAATTTTTTTGATGTTTTTCGGTTGTTTTTTTTATTTTGGTTTTGGATTTGTCGGCTTTTTTGCTATGGCAGGGTAGTAGGCAAACGGGAAAAATTGGCCCTAGGGTGTGGGGCCGAAGTCCAGTGGGTAAAACCTCCCTTACACCCATGCTGGAGGCAGGGTGCAAGGTGGTTACCCCGCCCACACCATGTGGGTAGCGCCCCTAAAGTAGAGACTGCAACATCCCACCTAGGCTAGAGTTATGCCTAGGTGCACTTCGCACCGTGGTAGTGAGTTGCACTTTAGTGTGCACCGATGTTGCTTGTTGCCCCATGCTGCATCACAGTATGGATCAGGACGTGACTAGTTGTAATGAATGAATGCAAGGAAATGAATGTTTTAATATATGAAGCTATGTAACGACTGCGAGGAAATGAATGATAGTAGCAAGAGAAACGGGGCAAATTGCAATGCCGGATCGGTTCCATTGGTAGTGCACCCAGTGGTTCCATCCTAACCAGCCAATGAAAAGTGATAAGAGTTAATTGGATGTATAAATTGGTTTAGTTCTTTATGAAGGAATGTACAAGGTGAATTTTTTTTAAGAGGATTAAAAACCTTTTTAATGAAAAACCTTACCTTGTAATGTTTCAAAGAAAGAAAATATTTTATGTAACATATGTAGAGGAATGATAAATTCATAAATGAAAACTTATATTAGTATATTCTTACAGTTTGAAGTAATGCTTACTACTATTCGACTCATTTTATTTTTATATGTGCCCCACCTAGAAATGGAATGAGGTCGAAGCGTCAGAATAGACATAGCCCAAGGAAGATGTGATGGAAGCCTAGACACATTTTAATCATGTTTTGTAAAATAGAATTTATAATTTAATTTAGTGAATATCGCTGCAGAACCTCTTTAATTTACAAACCATATTTTATTTTCAACTATAGAATCTTTTATATCCTGGGGATGAAATGAAAAAGTTTTAAAATTTTCAGTAATTCTTGTCTCATTTCCTAAAACTATTTTCTTACAATAGGTTCTCAGCAAACCACTCCCTTTCAGAAGAGTCATTGTCGTCGGATCCATCAGGGGACTCACGAGCTAGAATAGGGCAAGAGCCATGATCTCCATCAAGAGCCCCGCCATGAGCTCCACCATGAGACCATGAGAGGTGCAACGAGAAGCCAACTAGTGAAATTGATGAAATTCTCGTCGCACATGCGCAACAAGAATTTGTAGGGTAACTGTTTGGCCTAAATCAGACTCCTAAAAAGTATAATCCTAACTAGGCTCATTGGACGAGGCCACTCAACTAGGCCTTGTGTATGAGGAAAGAAGGTCAGGTGAGCAGCCTGAAGGCTTATCATTTAGGGACAGGGGTAGAGCCATCAGGGAAAGGCGATAGCCTACCTCAGCCATCAGGGAAAGGCGATAGCCTACCTCCTTACTCATAAGAAGCCATTCACAAAGAGCACGTGGACAAGCCTACGGGGTAGACAGCCTGACCTTCATAGGAATGGACACGCCAAGGTCCTCAGAGAGCATGCTGCATTAAATGCACTGATGCACCCACTCGAGAGGGCAAGTTCAGGATAGGCAGTAGTGGTCGAGGTCAAGAGGGTTATGCATTAAATGCGACAACATGCACCCTCAAATAAGTACGTTGATACTCTCATTTGAATGATTAAGAAAAGTATCTTTGGTGGTAACTGATTTAGGCATCAGAGGCAATCTTAGGCAAGGAGGCCAAGCCCATCTTACTTTCTAATTTCAGGTTGAAGCAAGATCACCTGGGCAGCATGCAGACATGACTGCTAATGTGCAAAACACATCCTTAGGACTTACGTCATGGTTTTATTTATTATCCTATGGATGAAATTGCAGTTAAACTCTTAAATTTTAAAACTGCTGGGTGTGAAGGCCGCCTCGAAGGCATGATACCAAACGCCTGTCAAGGCGAGAAACCAAACCTTGGAGCATGGGTGAGGAAGAGTTTTGTGTAGGCGAGGAAGGGTGATGTCTTATCTAAGGTATATAGAACGAGCTAGTAGAGGTCCACTAGTCAAGAAGGGTTGGAAGTAAAGGGTGCGACCAAGACAGTAGCGATCTTGCGTAAGTAAAAAGTTCACCCAATATAAGAGTAGAGATGGGAAGCATGACCAGTGGAGATTAGGGAGCACTCAATGCTTAAGGATCAGTAGCAATATGGCGTCGAACCAACTCCAGCATCCCTGCACTCCTAAAAATTTTGAAAAATGACTAGTAATAAATGGGATGGGAAAGAAGCTTGCAGAGCATAGGAAAATATCTGTAATATATACCTAGTACAATAATCAGCCAAGGTAAAATCTAATCTGAAAAATATCTGAAAAATCACTAACTTAATAAATATGAATTAGTAATTAGGTGCCGATCGACTAAACTTGATTAAAATATGGATTTGCATTTTAAATATTGTTTCAAGCCAATAACATATATATAATAATATATTCAGTTTATTCTATAATTTCTATTTTCTGAATTTAGTGTTTTTTTTTAACTTTATATATTGAGAAATATATACATACACCTATGTGTGTGTGTGTGTGTGTGCGTGTGTGTATTATCTTATAATATAAGCATAACACTTTTATAATTAAATATATAATATATAACCTAATTACTTATGCCTATATATTGGTCGATAAGATTTAATAATTTCATATACTAATATGTGAAAACTATATATGAATTAAATATATACTATCATATTTTGTGTATGTATCAATAGTTTATCTAGGCATATAATATATTGTTATTATGAATAAATATTAGAAACCACTAGTTATGAAGAATAACTGGAGAATGATTCTGAGGCAGGATATTACTGTGATAGAATTCTTAGTGAGATAGTTGGGTAGTTGTATGAGAAAGAATGAGTTACAACAATGTGAGTTAAATAATGTTGTATTATATATTTTCTCCAATGTCATATTTTTGAACTTCCTCTTCTATGAAACAATTTTAGTTGAATTATGAAAATAACACTCTTTGATTGGGTCGACATATGTAATTTTTGTGTGCTTGCCTGAAGCTGAGATGGTGTTATTTGAACACTGTATTTCATTTACATGAAATGCAGGGTTTTAAGAGCTGTGACCCTGAGTTTGTCTTTTGTTGTTATTTTGCCTGTGAGTTTGGTCTGTCATTTACTGTTAGTTTAACTTTCTTATTTTCTGTAAGGGTAATTCCGTTAGGGTGTCAGTACATGTATAAATGGAAGCAAACAACGTTGGAAAAGAACTAAGTAGAATCTGAGAATTTTCTAGACTATTTTGGAGGATGGGTTGCCTCAAACAATCCCACTAATGTCAACGTATGAATGAAACATTCCCTTTCGTTTCAAATTTCCTTCCAACTTTCTCGATTGCAATCTTTTTATTTCCATAAGTGACTTTGTTACAAGATCTTCCCAGCAAGATCTTAACATTTGGTATCTAGAGCCTTCATCCTGATAGCAGAGGGTACACGCTCTAGGCAGCAGCAAGATAGATACACTCCATCGACAAGTGGATTCCCATGAATAAGCCATGCAAAACATGAATGACAGGTTCGATCAACCTATTGATATGATTAGAACAATAATGGGACACCAAAATAATCATGCTAATAGGGAAATCCAAGTGGGTCTTGACGGTGAACAGATGCACCACAGGGGTGTGTTTACAAGGGGAGTTCGTTTGGAGTTCCCTCATTTTGAGGATGACAATCCCTCGGGGTGGGTATTAATTAAAACCACACAATACTTTAACTTTCATCAAACACCTCCTGCACAAAGGTTGTTGACGACATCATAGAACATGGAGGGGGAAGCCTTGGTGTGGTACCAAGATGCCGTTGAATTCGATAGTTTACAACATGGGAGACATTTGTGCGGGAATTACTGTTACGATTTGGGACTACGGCCAACGATGACCTTATGGAAGAACTCTTAAGACTCAAACAAACTTCCTCAGTAGCTGCGTATAACGCATAGTTTAAGGCGCTATCAAACCGATTAAGAGGGTTGTCTGACCATCACAAGCTTAGTTGTTTTCTGAGTGGGTTAAAGAATGAGATATGTTTGCCCTTATGGATGCTCAATTCCATCAACCTTGATGCTGCTTTTGGGCTGGCTAAGATACAAGAGGAATACCTATCCTCAAGAAGGGTTTTCAAAATTGTTCCAGATAAGCTTTTTGCCCAACCTGTAAATTTTTCAACATCTGGTGGTCAATCAGTCGATAGTAGCTTTAAGACCAATAAATATATACACCCCAACAAAAGGATTTCCTCCCCTACCATGGATGACAAGTGTCGAAAGGGACTTTGGTACCACTTGCGACAAGAAATGGAACCCATCTCACGTATGTAGGTCCCCAAAAATTTATTTGTTATAAGGCCAAGATGATTTGGGAGATTCGGGATTGGTGGTAGATGAAGAACTTGGAGAGGAATTGGTGTAACCATGGACCCATCTGTTGCATTATTACACCTAAATTTTTCAAATTTGTAATGAAACTAATAATACAATTTTTATTATTATAATAATAGCCTATTCATGAAAAATCCCATAAATCTCAATTGGACTTTTCTCAATTTTAGCCTATTAATAAGATCCAAAACCATCCACTAAATTTAACGGGCCAAAAAATTAAAATTCTTTGCCTATGGGCCTAACTAAAATTCGAAACCAACCTCAATAAATATTAAATTATTGGCTCAACCAACATTGCTTATTAAACATAATTTTAGGCCCAATTAAATTACCTTCAATAATCCCTTAGTAATTTCACGTCGGGGTGTTATATGAACAACCACAGCTAATAAGCATATAAAAATAATATAGACGATAGTTTAGAATGCTGATTATTATTGGTGAACTTGTATTAATTTTGGGGCACTTTTATATGGACCGTTACAATTTGAGGCACTAAAGTTTACTAATAGCATTAATTATGTTTTATTTTTTGAACTACTCCAATTGATTATTTAGGGCAATGCTAATTGTACTTATATCCGCGTGACATTCTCGTCTATACATCCCATTCATTAAAAAACTACAAGAAAAGAAAAAAATATTAAAAAGTCATGTATTATCTACAACCTATGTTTATTTATTGGAAATTGCTGGAGATACAAAAGGATCCCACAAACGTCAGTTTTTTATTTTTATTTTTTTTCAACTTTGAGAATGCCCCGTTGCTCTCTCTCTCTCTCTCTCTCCTTTCTTTTCCTTCCTCGACCCTGCACGAAGAGTGCGTGTTCTCCATCACCCATAACTCGTTACCGAACAGCCCTCACTAAGACTTCACTCTCCAACAACCCTTGCCGACACCAGCAATCTCTCTCGTCCCATTTGAGTTGCCCTAATGAATTTCATAGAGTTTTTGAATTTTCGGTGGGTTTTGCAGGATAACTCTGCTGTGTTATCCCCCCAGGTTGTGGAAAGGCATCCCTTTTAAAGGCCCTGTTTAGAAATCTAGATGAATCTCTCAAGGTTTCTTACTTCCATTAATCGGCATCTAGTTTTTTTTTTTTAATGGGCATCTAGTTTGAAGCTATAACTTCCATAAATGGGCATCTAGTTTAAAGGCCTGTTCGTAAATCAGTAGAATGTTGATAGGAAAAAAAAAATTCAAGAAAGCCAAAAGAAATCGATGTAGATAATTTTGTATATATAGAGTTTTTGGATTTTTCTGCATCATGTGAATTTGAAGGTTCTGTACATATGGAGTTTGCCTAATGTCGAAATGATCTATTACAGGCGTCTCAACATGCAATTTTTCTTTTTGCTACGATCCCACAAATATGGAAGAACTTTTCTTGTGAGTTGCTCCAAAAATAGTTGCAGTAAAAAAAAGGAAGTTTCTGAAACGAGATGCAGGTGAGAAAGGAAGCTGAAACGAGATGCAGGGGTTGGGAAATTGAAAAGACGCTGAACAGGACTGAACGGAATGGATGACACAGTAGTCTGCAGCAAGTTTCTAAAAGAAAAACAAATAAAAAAAATTAAAAATTCTGACATGGCATGATGCCACTTCACTTTGTGGGATCCATGTGAGGCCGTTGCGGCCCTCTTATTTATTACTACCAATTATATATTAATATGATCCCTTTTGAATAAAATAATATTGATGCTATTACATATTGTAAGAGCACTTCCAATGGTTAATCTATATATATTTTTTATCTGAAAAACTCATTACGTCCTACTTTTCCTATTTTAACTAACTATTTTTGGAGTACCATTCATGATTCAACAACTTATCTAAATTTTTTATATGTTTCATTTAAAAATTAAATAAATGTAAAAAAGTACAGAGAAAATAATAATAATAATAGATAGATGAAAGAAGTGAGAAAAAGAAATAATAGAGAGAGAGAGATTTGTAAAAAATTTATACATGGATGAGTAGCATGAAAATATATTTAGATTGATACTTATTTTCAGGGCACTCCGTAGTAAACTATGACAAGCGTAGAAAGAATATGACTTTATATTGTTGATCTTCTCTTTTTCCGTCGGCTTGAAGCAAGACTTTCTTAGTTCGGTCAGTACAAAGTCTTCTCTTAGAAAAGAAAAAGGATAGAAAGAGATAGTTGACTTTTAGAAAGATAAACAATAAAAATTAAATAAGACTTTATTCATCTAATTGAATTGACGATGAAGCTTGATTTGAATTATCTCTATCACCCTTTATCTCTCACTTTACTGATGGTTGGAGAAGCATGAGAGGAACTTGTAAGCATTCAACATCTCCTTCAAGCATTTTGACGACTTTGTTCATTGATGGACGATCGCTAGGCTTCAATTGTATGCACCATAATGCGACTATCATCATCTTCTTACATATTGTCCTTTCATCTTCAGTAGCATCTTGTATTTCTATATTCTTTTCATCATGGAATTGATCATATATCCAAGTGAGGAAGTAAATTTGGCTTAAATGTTCTGCAGATGCATGCACGTTCTTTATTCTGCTTACCATTTCCATCAACAACATTCCAAAGCTATAGACATCAGCTTTGTATGAAACGCCTCCAATATTTTTGTAAAGCATTTCAGGAGCCATGTATCCAAACGCTCCTCTTGCACGAGTCAAACGAACAAGACTATCTTCCACTGGGTACAATTTCGCTAAGCCAAAATTCGAAATTTTGGGCTTGAAATTCTCATCACGAAGAATGTTCTGAGACTTAATGTCGAAATGTAAAATTTGCATGTCACATCCTTGATGTAATTACTCAATCCTGCGAGTCACTCCTAAAGCAATATCATATGTTTTCTCGTAGTTAAGGATATTTGCCTCTGATGAAAAAGTGTGATTGTTTAGAGATCCGTTTGGCATGAACTCATATATAAGGGCACGCTTTGAACCATGAACACAAAAACCAATGAGTTGCACTATATTGACATGATGGATCCTTCCAATGCATGGTTGCTACTTCATTGATAAAATCTTGCCCATTTGCTTTGGATAGGCTTAACATCTTTACCGCTACAAAACGTCCACTTTGTAGTGTTCCTTTAAATACTGTGCCAAATCCTCCTTCACCCAATCTTTCCCTAAACCCTTTGGTCATTTTCTTAATTTCTGAGAAAGAGTACCTTATTGGCATGAGTTTATTTTGGCTTTACAGAAATTCCTCAACATCATCGTACATGGATAAGTGCCTCCTTCGCCATTTATATATAAAAAATGCAATCACAAATGGAGCACCTAATACATTGATTGTCACATGCCAATCTGGAAAGGAAAATACAAAAGTAATTATATGAAAGCAATCCTATTATTGTTGCACTATCAGTCTAGCTACTTGTTGTCACCATTGTGCCATAGATTTAAAAAAATATGTAGGTAGTATTCACAACCAATTACTCCATTTCAAAATTCTTGTTTCATAGTTTAAGGAATGATTAATTTACTAAAACAATTAAAAAAGATAAAAAGAGAGAGATACATGAGATTCTTTCCTAGCAATAATCCAATTAATAAACCTGCCAAATTAGCTACAAAAGAAGTAAAAGAATTAATGTGCCAACAATTGTGTTATTACCAAAGAAAACCCATCCAATTATATATAATACATTTGATATCTTTCTGGGACAGAAAACTCACATTGTGAGATTGGTATGGGTTCTGCAGGTTTGACAAAATAGAAAGTTTCAAGTCAGCGTCTGAATTCAATAATTAACAGTTTGGCCATTATTATAATGCTAGCTAAACTAAGATCGATAAATGTAGTCCTACTATATATCATTATAATAATTACTATTTGTGACAAAAATATATTCATTTTAATAAAAAATAGTCATTTTCATATGAATAAATGAGAACAAATAAACAATTTAATGTGATATTCATGGTCGAGTATTCAGTAAGAATTGAATTTCATGATGTTAAAGATAAGTTGAACGTTAATCGTCAGAATTAAGCTTATCAATAATGGTACTACTAATCAGAATCGGGCAATAGAGGAACGTAAAGATAAATTATAGTACAATCGTCTTTGGTTACGTTTGGATGTTGAGTTGAGCTGAGCTGAGCTGAGTTGAGTTCTTTATGAATAGTAGTGAGTTGAGTAGTGAATGGAGTTATGTGGGACCCATCTAAACTGAGTTTAAAGTGTGTTTAGATGTTAAGATGAGTTTAGTACTTTTATGAAAAATTGAAAAAGGTTGTAGGTCCCACGTATAAAGATGTTTTAAGTTGAAAAAGATTGTGGGTCCCACATGTAAGAAGGTTTTGAGTTGGGATGAGTTTAGTAATTTGAGAATTGAGTGTTTGGATGTTAGACTTAACTTAAAATTAGATTGAACTCAGTTGAGCTTAGCTAAGTTCAATAACCAAACGGAGCCTTAAACTTGTTTGTTGAACCCAAATTATGCGAGGTTGTATTGACTAAAAGGATAAATTTAAAACCGCCACTTGTTCCAAAAGGTTAAGGTGTTAGGAAGAGGTAGATTTAATTATTTGTATTTATTTTAACGGTCCCCTTACGTGTGGGCCATACTCTCCCTTAATAAGTGGGAAGGACTAACACGTGGAACATTTAATTAATTGAGTGAAGTGTAGTGTTAAGATTCAAACTTAGGATTTCTACTCTGATACCTTGTAAAATCATTACTTTTTTCAAAAGTTTAAGTTAGTGAGAAGAGGTAGATTAAATTATTTATACTTATTAAAATCTTAGTTTGAAACTTGAGTATAGTCTTCATATTCATTGATTGATTGTCTGAGATGTTAAAAGTGATATTGATGACGAAGTGGCTAGCAGGCTACAGCTAAAATATCAAATTTGTAGTTGTGGTCAGTAATGAGTTGATAGTAAACCAAAGCCAACAAAGGCTAACAATAAGTTAAAAAGATTGAGGTGAGGTTTGGATAATGAGTTAAGTTGAGATGAGTTAAGGTGAAAGTTGAATAAAATATTGTTAGAATATTATTTTATTATTATTATTGTTTTGGGATTTAAAAATTTTTAATTGTTTATTATATTTTGTGTGAAAATTGAAAAAAATTGTAATGATGAGATGAGATGAGTTGAGATTTACTCCAAATCCAAATGAAGTAGCCAACAATGAGCTACATATGACCTTGATCAACAATAGAACAAAAATTAAAAGATTAAAAATAGGACTGAGACTTGAAACAATACTCAAAATAAACAAGAATCTAAAAAAAACTTACAGCTAATAAAGATATTCTAAATACATGGATTTAAAATGAAACATAGTTGAACGATGATGAAAATTTTGTGAGAAGTAAAGATGGCAGAAGAACTTTGAGTTCTTTCTTCTACCGTCGTTCTTTCCTTTAATTTATTTATTTATCTTTTGTTAGCCAGAATTTGAGTTCTTTCAATTATGGAGCTAGGTGTCATCAGTACTAGAAGGGTAGAACACTTCTAAAGCGGAGATAAGTTATGTTTGCATTAAATACATGATGAGTTATATATACACGAAAAAGCAGGTGATTTTAATAATATTATTTCAAATTTCTTTCTCTTGAAACGAGTGCCAAAAGGAAAAAATTAAACACATGGAGCTTATTTGAGTATAAGAATATGAGATGAGAATTATGTTAATAGTAGTGAAATGTAGTAAACCTTATTTTGTAATATGCCTTATTTATACCATATTTAGCTTATTATAGTTAACCTATATCAAATTGTATCTTTGACTTATTTTGTATTTATTGAATTTTCATTATTCCTCTAACCTTGTTCACTTATATACGACATTCTATTAATGTACATTTAGATACAAAGAAATACAAGTTGCTCTCTCTCGTAATTCCCTTTTAACTTGTTTATTATGGCATCAAAGCCACCGATTTCCTAGTGTTTAGAAAGTCTCATTTGCAATGTGTTATTTGGTTTTCTTTTCCATTAACCATATGTCCTCAAGAGACTTTCTATGAACTTAATATATTGTTGCCCTCTCTCTCATCATAAATCACATACATCGGTTTTCTCTCATGCACTATACGACTTGTATACTCATCATATTTGCACAAACCACCACCATAGATTGACTCCTTGAACTATGGTCGATTTTTTGGTGCAAAAAGCACACTGTTCTGGTCAAACATGTACCCCCACTTGCCGTTACAAGCTCCAATGCCCACTCCGAATGCCTCTCCTATCTCCCAAGCCCAACATCTATCTCTCTTAGTTTGATTCCCTCTCAATCTCTTCTCTCTCTCTCTCTCTCTCTCTCTCTCTCTCTCCCCATTTTCTCGCTCTCTCTCTCTCTCTCCCCATTTCTCTCACTTCGCTCTCTATCTTCTCCCCCTTGTGTCATAGCTCGTCATGCACTGCCGCTGCCAAGGCCTTGCTCCATAGGTCGCACCGCCACAATCTGTTGTTGTTGCCAGTTGCCGCTCGTCATGTTGGTAAGTTTATATTCGTCCTTGTATCTCTCTCTTCTCTCTCTCAATCTGCAGCTCTCACTCACTCTCTCGGTCTTGCTTTCTAGCTGTCTCCCGCCTCTCTCTTTGTTCCATTGTAGTGTTGGAGCGGCCACCCCACCACACACCACCAGAGTCAAGCTGCTTACACCTTAAACGCCACTCTTTGCCTCACGCCTCAATCCCATTTTGATTCACTCACTGTCCTTGCTTCCACCAGTGTTCCTCCCGACCACAAGCATGCTACTGGTAAGCCCAACGACCCCTTCTCATCTCTCTCTCTCTCTCTCTCTCTCTCTCTCTGTTTACTTCTCTCTCTCTCTCTCTCTCTCGGTTTCGCCTATGTTACACACTCTCTACTTGTCTCCCTTTCTCTTTTAGTCGGCCTCTCTATATCTACGCATGTCCCTCTCTCATCTCATTACTTTGTGTTGCAACCCATCACTGCCACTGCCACCGCCACTGCCACTGCCCAAGCCTTACACCACAACCAAGTTGCCACCATATTTTCGTTCTGATAAGTTGAGGCTCCTGCACCACACGCTCAATTGCTCCCCACCACTCCATTTTTGTTGCACTTTTTCGTCACCAAATCTAATTGACCACTTTTGCAAGGTTGGTAAGGAACTCTTTTTCTTTATATGTTAAGACTGTGGCTAACTTGTTTTCTGTAATGAAGAGAGAATTTGAGGAATTTTTTGGGGTTTGAATTGCATTGCTCAGTGGATTAATGGTTTGGTTGTTGTAATGTCTCAATGAGGCTAGATAGAATCTGGTTGTTGACTTGGAGATGGAAATAAGCGGGCAGGCATGAAGATGAGCAATTTTGGAGTACTTGTGAGTCAATTGGTAAAAAAACTTGGTTTTGAAACCTGGTTGGTTGGGTGTGTCACTGCCAAATTGTGAAAAATGGATTTTCTATAAGGAGGTTTGACCTACTATGACACCAATGTGGAAGTTGGGTCATTAGGTCACGGGATAGAAAGTTTGGGTTTTGGAGTTAGCACGTTATGTCTTATTTTTTATGTGCTAGTTAAATTCTATTAACTTATAGATTTTACTAATTTTGTTTAGGTATTGATTGGTTTTTGCTCTATTATGTTGTGAGACAAGTCAGCTGTGCTAAAAAGTTCAGGTAAGCGGTGCACCTATACTAGATGTTACGTAAAACTAATTAAGGTTGGTTTTGTGAAAAACATGCATATTTTGTCATGAAAGCAGCCTTGGTTATTATCTGCACTAGTCCCTATATTTGAACATTTAAACTTGACATTTTATAATGACTGGTGTTGACATGAGCAATTTTTGTACTCTGTTTCTCTATTGCATAAAATCTGAATATGAAATCTGAAATTTTTATCCAATTATATGATATTATCTTATTCGTTTAATATTTTTGTTATTGCATTAGATCTGTAGACCCTGAGGGATGAGATTTTGTTTTGCTCTAATTTCTAGCTCTGCCAAAGTATAAAATAGTGGTCTTTGTTTTGTTTTGAGTGCACTCACTTTAGTAAATAAAATAGTGAGTGCACAAGGGTAAACACAGTCTCTGTTTTGAGTGCACTCACTTTAGTAACAAAATAGTGATTTATGTTTTGCTTGGCTAACAACATATATGCGCAACTCTGCCATGGGGGTAAAGATGGCTTCTGTTTCTATTTTGGAAGTTGTTTAAGTAGACTTGTTCCTAAGGTATTTCGAATATATAATTATTAGAATGAAATGCTTTTGAAAATACAACTGTCATATTATTTAGAATCGTCTATTTATACATTCTTTAAGAAAAATTTTGCTAGTGTTTAGTTTAGTTTACTTGGAAGAATTTTGACATATTTGATTTTGGAGGGCTTTTTGTATTTAAGCTCTTATTATTGCGGGTTTCAAGTTAAAAGGTTCGTCCTTGGATATGGGGTGTGACAATCGGCCTTTTAAAGCTTTTCATGTTAGTATTTATTTAATTTTTAGAAATTCCACTTCTCATATTGCATCTTATTATCCTCAAATCACAGTATCTGCTATAACTTATTTTAAGTGACTTCATAGAATTTCATCAAAGTGAAAAGACACTACTTAAGATGTGATATGTGGCGCCCCCGACCCCCATGTAAGGAAACACAGGAATCAAGACGCCAGGATGATGACAACACGGTCACGTATCCCAACGATAGTGCCATGTGTGTGTACATACAATAGTATACAATAAAAACAACGCAGCGGATAAGTCAACTAAGTACCAGAATTTAAATACAATCTAAACATCAGTAAAAGAGTTTAAAAAATTATACAGTCATCCCAAAATAAAGTTTAACATATGTCACAAAATACAAATGAGTGATCTCAAATCACTCCTCGGGCGGAGCCGACTCCTCAGGATCACCCTCATCTTCATCTGCATCAAAATCTGCGTTACCATAAAACGGTACCGCATGTAAGTATAAACCAAATAATCCTCAGGAATAAAATGCATTTAATGCAACCAACATGCTTGCATATGATAAAATATGCATTATTCTCAAAACATCATTTTCCCCAAAGTGAATATTTTCCAACACATGCCAAAATCCCAGTTGGCCCAAAAATAATCCGTAAAACATTTTCCCAGAAAATGGTTTACACAAAATCCAACACACGCTATTTTCCCAGAAAATAGTCCATTTTTAACGTATGCACCATGATCTCCCCTATGGGTCATCCACACACCTTGGCTTTGTAGCGATGCCCACTTCCGCGCCCAACACGTTCGTGGGAAAACATCCACTACACAATGAGCGATGCCCAGTTCCGCGCCCAGTGCGTACGTAGCCAAGCATCCTCTAGTCCCCACCAGCAGAAGGACCACAGAGTCGGCACGAGACCCTCTCGTCCGATCCCATTGTCACCCGGTGACAATCCAGGGGACGTCAATCAGTATATTACGCTCCCGAGTGACCAGAGGAGCTCCACCGAGATAATACCCCATCTCGGCTTGGGGTTCGTGATACACACACGCCCAACAAATCCATTTCACATGAAAACCCAGTTTTCAATAAACACATGAACATGAATACGATACATGAAAACCCAATTTCCTTTACAAGCATGATCATGCATGAAATCATGAAATGTATATGTACCGACACTAATCAACAACCATCAATAACCAACACAATCAAATCCAACCAAACAACTTCATTCATCAATCCATCCGACCCCCGTACTCCTCGGACTCAGTCCGGCAAAACCAATCAATAATTCAATACAGTGTAATGTGTTAGTGTAAAAATACATTAAATTCACAAAAATTCTTTGGAAAATACTTACAGCGCTATATAGTAATTTTCGAAGGATCACGAAGCTGCAAGAAGTGGAAAAACAGCTGCAGAACAGTGTAAAATACACTGTGGTCGTGGGTCATAGAGACCCACTTTTCAACGGAGACAAACGAAGACCCAAAAATGATAGGGTAGGGCCTAGGGAGGTCGGTGAAACTAGTGGTGGTGAAGGTTGGCCATGGGTGGCGGCACAAGGGGTGGTTTAAGGCCAAAAATACCCAAAACGGAAATGGAGTTGGATGTGCTTCACCGGTGACGGATCGGAGGTGGGGTTGGGTCCAATGGGTTGCCAAGAGGTCGATGATGAAGTGATGAGAAGATGGTGGCCAATGGTGGTGCGACGGCGGCGCAGCGGCGGAAAGAGTGCCGCGGCTTCAATGGGCTCGCGGTGGCTAATGGCAGTGATGGAGGAGCTGAGATCGGAGGGGTAAGGTCCTCGGCAGCTGGGGAAGCTAACGGGTTGGGCGGTGATGGCCATAACCGGCTCACGGCGGCGCTGGGTGGTGAAGAAGGAACGGACGGAGAGAGGGAGGGGGAGCTGGGTTGCGCGCGGGAAGAGAGCCGAAGGAGAAATAAGGAAAAAGAAAAGAAAGAGAAAAGAAAGTGAGAGGAAAGAAAAATGGAGGGAAAAGAAATGAGGTCAAATCCTCATAACTTAGGTCACAAAAATGATCCAACGGAAACGATTTCAAAACCACAAGTTAAATAAAATAATTTAAACGTAATGGTAAAGTCAAATTGAAATAATTAAATCCCACAGTAATTAATTAAATATGAAAATCAATTTAAATGCATAACAATAAATAAATATTAAGAAAGCACATAAAAATAATTTTCATCAATTAAAAATCATAAAAATAAACTCACTAAAAATCCAACCAATTTTAAAATAAGAGAATAAATTTTTTGAATAAATAAAAATAATTCTTCAGTAAAAATACACTAAAATACGAGGTGTTACATGATATATTACCTGGATCGGAGATATATTACACGTCAACCCTTATATATATAAATAAATATTACAAATTTATATAATACTTATTTATATACAAGTAATGCGAGATAAGAAGTCCAAGTCTCAGGGCAATCCATTTAAAAAGAACCTGGGTATGCTATGAGAAAATCACTTTTTAGAGGTGGGGCAAACTTTTTTTTTTAAAGAATATTGTGTGGGGATTGTATATCGTGTGTGTATATATATACACACACATATGCGTGTGTACGTAATTAATATATATTTGATCTTATATGCAAGTTTAAATTACTTTCATGTTTCATTGCTTAAGGAAGCTAGTGTAAGGGGAATTTACCGATGAGCCATGATAATCCAGTATAATAAGCTGCGGCACATGCAGAAAAGAAATAAAGGTAAGTGATCAGTTAATTTATATAGAACTTAATTTAAACAAAACTGTATAAACAAATCTATCCATTTATGTTACCAATAAATTAAATATAATAACTAGTTCATGTAGATCAGTCGCATCAATATTTACGTAGGGGCTTGGAAAGAATAATTTTCAGAGAATTAATTAATTTTTAATAAAAGATCAGCCGTTACACGTACATTAATGACTTGGCAAAATCTTGACTTAGAAGAAGTCAACTCATAAAATATATAATTGACTGATGCATGCATCATGGTATAAAATCACTTTTGTAAAACTAGTATTAATTTAACATCTTATGGAGATATTATTGAATGAAGAGTAATCAGTGGCAGCTATTATTGATTCAAATACTCAACACTAGAATGTGGATTTAATTGAAGAAATATTTTCCAATATATGATGAAGCTGCTATTATAAAGAGAATACCTATCTATTAGTCTTTCAAATTGTCTAGATAAGATAATACGGAGGTGTTCATCAACAATTGGTAATTTTACTATAAAAAGTGCATATTATTTACAAAAAGATCAGATATTGGATCGAGATAAAAGTCAGTCTTCAAATTCAAATTGCAAGGAAGCTGTTTGGAACAAAATCTGGAAATTAAAAATTCCAAATCCTGCAAAAGTTTTCCTATGACGAGCTTGCTTAGAGGCTATCCAATAATTTGAATCTCTTTAAAAGGAAAATAATAGTCACCAAACTGTCCACTGTGTTTTGAAGAAGAAGAAGAAAGTACAATACATGTTCTTTAGGAGTGTATAGCAGCAAATTAAGGATATGTGGTGTCTTCATTCAAAGAAAATTCAAGAAAGTTCTTTGACAATAGCTTGGTTTAATGATTTATTGGTTGCTATGTATAGTATTGCTGATGAAGAACAGAGGGAAGAAATAGTTGTGACAGCAAAAAAGTGAAAAAGATGACATTTCACATTGAGATGTTCTTTGATATCTGGTCAGTACCTGTGGAACTTCTCGATACTGCAGAGCTTGAGGAGGTTGTTGCTACACTGAGGGGGGATTTGGACCAGGAGAAATAAGTCTCTACATGGCATAGGCTTCATGCACCCTACAATGTTATCTCAACGGGGCAAAGCAGAATTGGTCTCCTACAAAGAGGCAATCAAAGCTTCTCAGGTAGTTCAAGTGCAAACTCAATCTGTGGTGCATAAGTGGTCAAAGCCACCTGAGGAATGCCTTAAAATTAATTGGGATGCTACTGTCAAGGCTGGGGAAGGAAGGATTGGTGTGAGAGTGCTAATTAGAGATCATCAAGGTCAAGTCATTGGTGCACTTCGTGCAACCAGGTCCCTTAGAGGAAGTCCTTTTGATGCTGAAACTTATGGTTTATTAATAGCAGCTGCTTTTTGCAAGGAGCTAGGCATGGAGCAGGTTTGTTTAGAAGGTGATTCAAAACAAGTGGTGGACCTATTGTAGAGCCACAACTCAAACTGGAGCTTGGGAAGTTTCCTAATTGTGGATGGTCAGCAAGTGCTAGATTCTTGTGCCAAATGGACAGTATCTGATGCTTATAGAGAGGCCAACATGGCTGCTCACCATCTTGCAAAATCTGCCCTTGACTACTCTGAGGATCTTTATGACATTGAAGTGTGTCCTTCATTTATCACGACTATTGTGTCTAAAGAAATGTTGTAAGCTCTTTGTATTCAGTTGGTTGTGACTAAAGAGTTGATGAAAGCTCTTATTGTTAATGAGATCAGTCTCTTTAAAAAAAAAAAAAAAACACTTTCAAACATGTTATGTTGTTTGGAAACAAATTAAAAAAATGTTTTCTAAGGTAAAAATTATGATTATTTGAATTTTCAAAGATTATGATCATATTATTGAAAATATGATAGCTGTAATTATCTTAAAGTTGTGTGGGTATTTTCGTCTATTGACAATCTTTTTAAAATTAAAATTACGTTCTACATTATTCAAAAATGTGCGTTTGAGATTAAACCTACTTTTTAGCTTGTTTGAGATTAAAATTTTTTTAATATGTAATACCGAAAAACTTAATTTTTCCGTTACAGAGCTAATTTTAAGGTTATTTAAATACTTTCTAAATATCTCAATTAAAATAAAAAATTTTCCGAATTTCATAATCCATCAAATAAAATATTTAGACCCATAGCCTAGCTATTTATGAAAAATCCAATAAATCTCAATTGGACTTTTCTCAATTTTAGCCTATTAATAAGATCTAAAATCATCAACTAAATTTTAATGGGCCAAAAAATTAAAATTCTTGGCCTATGGACCTATCTAAAATTCCAAACCAATCTCAATAAATATTAAATGATCATCGGCTCACCAAACATTGCTTATCAAACATAATTTTAGGCCCAATTAAATTAGCCTCAATAATCCCTTAGAAATTTCACGTCGGGGTGTTATACGAACAGCCACAGCTAGTAAGCATACAAAAATAATATAATAGACGTTAGCTTAGAACTTGAGGCAGTAATTTTGGGACACTTTTATGTACACCGTTACAATTTGAGGCACTAAAGTTTACTAATAGCATTAATTACGTTTTATTTTCTCAACTACTCCTCTTGCCCTATTATTTAGGGCAATGCTAATTGTACTTATATCCACGTGACATTCTCGTCTATACATGACTTTCATTAAAAAAATACAAGAAAATAAAAAACAATTATAAAAGTCATGTATTATCTAATGCATGCTATGGTTATTGATTACTACCAATTATTAATATGATCACTTCTGAATAAAATAATATTGATGCTATTACAAATTGTAAGAGCACTTGCAATGGTTAATCTATATATATTTTTTATCTGAAAAACTTATTACATCCCACTTTTCCTATTTTAACTAACTACTTTTTGAGTACCATTCATGATTCAACAACTAATCTAAATTTTTTATATATTTAATTTAAAAATTAAATAAATGAAAAAAAGTAGAGAGAAAATAATAAAAATAGATAGATGAAAGAAGTGAGAAAAATAAATAATAGAGAGAGAGAGATGTGTAAAAAATTTATACATGTATGAGTAACATCAAACTATATTTAGATTGATACTTATTTTTAGGGCATTGCAAAGTATACATACTATGACAAGTGTAGAAAGATTATGACCTCATATTGTCGATCTTCTCTTTTATCATGGGCTTGATGAAAACTTCTCTTAAAAAAGGATAGAAAGAGATAGTTTAATTTTAGAAAGGTAAACAATAAAATTAAATAAAACTTTATTCATCTGATTGAATTGACGATGAAGCTTGATTTGAATGATCTCTATCACCCTTTATCTCTCTCTTTAGTGATGGTTGGAGAGGCTTGAGAGGAACTTGTAAGCATTCAACATCTCCTTCAAGCATTTTGATGACTTTATTCATTGATGGACGATCGCTAGGCGTCAATTGTATGCACCATAATGCAACTATCATCATCTTCTTACATATTTTCCTTTCATCTTCAGTAGCATCTTGTATTTCTATATTCTTTCCATCATGGAATTGATCATATATCCAAGTGGGGAAGTAAATTTGGCTTAAATGTTCTGTAGATGCATTCAAGTTCTTTCTTCTGCTCACCATTTCCATCAGCAGCATTCCAAAGCTATAAACATCAGCTTTGTATGAAACGGCTCCAATATTTTTGTAAAGCATTTCAGGAGCCATGTATCCAAACGTTCCTCTTGCACGAGTCAAATGAACAATACTATCTTCCACCCGGTACAATTTCGCTAAGCCAAAATCTGAAACTTTGGGTTTCAAATTCTCATCAAGAAGAATGTTGTGAGGCTTAATGTCGAAATGTAAAATTTGCATGTCACATCCTTGATGTAAATACTCAATCCCACAAGCAACTCCTAAAGCAATATCATATGTTTTCTCGTAGTTGAGAATATTTGTCTCTGATGAAAAAATGTGTTTGTTTAGAGATCCGTTGGACATGAACTCATATATAAGGGCACGCTTTGAACCATGAACACAAAAACCAATGAGTTGCACTATATTCACATGATGGATCCTTCCAATGGTTGCTACTTCATTGATAAAATCTTGCCCATTTGCTTTGGATTGGCTTAACATCTTTACCGCTACAAGACGTCCACTTCGAAGTGTTCCTTTAAATACTGTGCCATATCCTCCTTCACCCAATCTTTCTCTAAAACCTTTGGTCATTTTCTTAATTTCTGAGAAAGAGTACCTTATTGGCATGAAGTTATTTTGGCTTTGGAGAAATTCTTCAACTTTATCATACATGGATAAGTGCCTCCTTCGCCATTTATATATAAAAAATGCAATCACAAATGGAGCGCCTAATACACTGATTGACAAACGCCATTCTGGAAATGAAATCGCAAAAATAATTATAAGAAAGTGAGCAATCATGTTGTTGCACTACCAATTACTCTCTTTCAAGATTCTTGTGATTTGGGACAGTGTTTATTTTTAATGTTAATTTAATAATGATTTCTAACTATTTCTTATACGTTTCGTAGTTTAAAGAATGATTAATTTACTAAAACAATTAAGAAAGATAAAAAGAGAGCGTTAGTACAGATTCTTACCGAGCAGTAATCCAATTAATAAAGTTGCCAAATCTGTTAATGACAAAAAAAAAAAATAATCTCCATTAAAAGTTAGCTAAGAATTGATGTAAAAGAATTAATGTGTATGATGCATAGAATGGATTCATCGTTAGTGAGATCTAAAAAAGGTATAATATTAATCCAACAGTTTGAGATCATCCACTACAGGAAAATACGCAATTACGTAAGTATATACGTACTGGGATATTCGATACGTTGAGACCCATTAGAAGTTCTCCATACATAATATTCTGTTCTGACTCGTAGTCCTTCGTTTAATCGGCCTGCATGGTTTGACAAAATTAAAAAAAAAAAAAAAAGTTCACGTCAACATCTGAATTCAATATCAAAAGTAAGACGATCATGATCATGTCGAATTAGCTAAATATCATGACAAAATACGATCGATGGTACTTGCTAGCTCGTCCAACGCCGGACATCAATAAGTTTATTAATATATTTTGGATTTGTAAGTAACAAACATGATGACGGCCATTAATATTTTTATCTCTAATATATTGGTTTATAGCATTATGAGAAGACGTAGATTTAATTATTTGTATTTATCTTAACAATCCTCTCAGCAGAGGCCAAACTCTCCCTTAATAAATGGATTTAGTACGTGAAATATTTAATTTATTGGGTGAAATATAGAGTGAGAATTCAAATTCATGAATTTTACTTTTGTTAGTATTTATTTATTTTTTTAGCAATTCTACTTCTCGTATTGTATTTTATTATCCTCAATCATAATCTGTTGTGACTTATTTTAAGTGACTTCGTAGAATTTCATCAAAATGAAAACATACTTAAAATGTGATATATATGTTAGCTGGACAGGAGATATATAACACCTCAACCCATATAAATATATATAAATATATAATTAATATGTGTGCATGTAATTAATATATCTGATCTTATCTCCAAGTTTAAACCATTTTCATGTTTCACTGCTTATGGAATGAACGGTTTAAAGTTGAAAGAAGACAAATAGCTGATCAGACAGATACAAATTCTTACCGTTGAGCCATGACAATCCAGTATACTTAGCTGCGGCACATGGAGAAAAGAAATAAAGGTAAGTGATCAGTTAATTTATAATATAGAAAATGATTTAAATAATTTGAAATATATAATAGTTTTCTCCTCATAAAAACATTCTAATTCAAATATACATGAACTCTAAAATATCTCTATTAATCTACAATTTAATATTAATGCTCCTTTCCAAACATGTATGTGACATGATTATTCGCACGTGCATTACAAAACATAATAGAACTGGACCATGTTGAACAAACTCAAATTTCCTTTTGAGAAGAAACACAGGAAAAATTACATTTTGAAACCCTCAAAATATCAATTCTTTTTAGTTCGCAGCATAAACTATTAAACTTCAATACTAGTGTCCTTAGTCTATGTAGTTGGGATTGTGATTGAATGGAGGGATGCTTAAAGGCATGAATGCACTAAAGCTACTAGCTTTCTATGGAGGTGCAGAAAATTCTGCTATGCACTCTGTTTTGAGGCTTAAAACAGTTCACTTCATTCCTTTGTTTAAATTGACTTCCCACATGATTTTGAAAGCTATCAAAATGCCCTTTTAATGAAAATTCCAGATTTGTGATGTTCCCTTGTTCTCTTTCATTCCTAAATAATTCCTACGATTTGTACATTCTTAACTTATGGTTTCCATCTATCTTTCATGTAGATAACCCAGTGGCCTTTAATGGACAGCAAGCATGCTATTAGTCACTTTCATGAGTTTCTTTAAAATGCTTGAAATGAGGGTCTTAATGTTTTTGGCCGAGTGCCATGTATGGTGGGTAATTGAATGGGTTAAGGTTGTGCTTTGTGGATAATGTTCATTAAGTGAAGTGGAGTTAAGGAAATCACTTTAATTTCTTCTTGGAATTAAAGTGAGCCTCTAGTTAAGGGTTTTGGTTAGTGAAGCTTAGAGTGAAATGGATATTGATGTACTCGTTTCATTTCATTGAATAAGAATTTTTTCAATTATTTCAAAGGGAACCAAAGTGTAAAGTTTGGAGGTAAGTAAGTAGCTATGGCCATGCTTCTTACTCAATATTTTCTTCTATGAAATGCTTTCTTTATTCAAGTGCTCCTTGGTGACGAAATTATGTAGAATAATGTATAAGCCTTCTTGGTAGCCCATGTTAAGCATCCTATGAATTATGAATGTATGTATATGTATGATGTAAAGCATGCACATTCAAGGTTTAGATCATGAGATTTATCATGCACATGTTTTCGTGAATGCTAATGATTTTCCTTACTAAAGTATGACAAGAAATGCATATATTTATGAAAGAAAATGCATGATATGCTATGAACGGAAAGAAAGAGGAATGAAAGTTTTATGTGTGAAAATACTTAATGGCCAATGACTGAATGATTATGGTACCAAAGAAAAGGGGCAGATTGCAATGCCGGATGGGTCCCATTGATAGTGTGCGCCCCCAATGGTGCCATCTGATTGAGGGATTTCCTAAATATCTCTTAACTGCTTGGTGTACTACTTACCGAGGACTCACCTTTGTTTTAATGTTTTAAACGTTCAGGAAATGTCGAAGAAGAAATTGTGGAGCAAGACATCGTTAGGGAGGGGGAGCTGGACGCCTAGGCTACCCTCAACCTATGTTGGGTGTGTATAAGATGTTGGGAATTTTATTTTGGTTGGTTGTAAAACCGTTAGACATGTATTTTAAGACAATATTTTGTGAACCAGGTAGATGTGTCATGACTGTAGTTTTAACTTGTAATTAATGAGATTGTCCTATGTTTTGATAAAGAGGTTATTTTGGGACTTTGAAATATGATAGAAAGGGAGAAGGTTCTTTTTTTCAAATTTTTAGTTAGTGATACAGGTCTCTTTTTATAAACTGCTATTTATATATAAATAAATAAATAAATAAAAACAGGATGAAAAGTAGCAACTCGTTTCACTCTAGAGAGGGTTGTTACAAATTATAATCTCAATAAAATTAGAGTACCGTCTTTGTTTTTTTTTTTTAAATAAAACTCTACCCATTTTTGTTGGCAATAAATATAAACAACTAGTTGTATAGTCGCATCAATATTTCTCAAGTCTGGGCTCTAGCTAGTCTGTAGGGGCTTGGAAAGAACAAATTTTAGAGAATTCTACGTCTCTATTAACTTTTTATAAAAGATCAGTTACATATTAACTTGGCAAATTCATGAGTTAGCTAGAAAGAAGTCAACTCATAAAAAAAAAAACTGACAAATCATGGTATAAAATCACTTTTGTAAGATAAACTGACACATTAGTCTAGATAAGATAATATGGAGGTGTTCATCAACAATTGGTAATTTTATTGTAAAAAGTGCATATTATTTACAAAAAGATCAGATATTGGATCGAGATAAAAGTCAGTCTTCAAATTCAAATTGCAAGGAAGTTGTTTAGAACAGAATCTGGAAATTAAAAATTTCAAATGTTACAGAAGTTTTCCTATAGCGAGCTTGCTTAGAGGTCTTATCCAATAATTTAAATCTCTTTAAAAGGAAAATAATAGAGTTACCAAACGGTCCACTGTGTTTTGAAGAAGAAGAAAGTACAATACATGTTCTTTGGGAGTGTATAGCAGCGAAGGATGTGTGGTGTCTTCATTCAAAGAAAATTCAAGAAAGTTTTTTTACAGCAGCTTGTTTTAAGGGTTCATCCCCTCCTTTGATGGAGTTTTATTAATAAATATATTGATGTTCATTCTCTTAAAAAAAAAAAAAAAAACATCATATGGGGATTGAAAACTCACCTACAATTACGGCCCGTTTTAGTAAGAAAAAGACGAAAGCATTTCCTTTTCCTCCATATTCTGACAAAAAGACAAAAAATGGGATCACATTAGCATCTCGAATCTTCAATTAAAAATTAGGTCATTATAATGTTGCAAAAATAGCCCCTATATATTTATCCCCTTTAAATGGGTATTGTGTCGGGTATTGCTAATCAAAGTAGGAAAATACAATATATGTATGATCAATTCGAGTGAAATCCGAGAATTCAATCAAGTTGGAACAACAAATAAAGGACGAGATATATCGATCAGCATAAATATAATAAATATCTCATTCGAATTCTGATCTCAAGTTTATTAATTACTCACCCCATCGGTACCATGAAAGCTCAAAACCATATGAGAATACATTGCGGATGTCTGTACAGGAAATATTAGGATCACCATAAATTTGTCCTCGCCACGATGTCAGAGACATTTGCTCTATCATGCACGACTCCTCACTACAACACAATTGCTTTTTAGTGACGGTTGGGAAATTGTGACAGTCCCTAGACCGTCACTAAAAGGCATTTTCTGTGACAGTTTTTGGAAACCGTCACTAAAGATAGAATGAGATTTTTTTACATTCGAACGTATGGGAAATATGCGTTCGAACGTCACATATACGTTCGAACGTTATGTCTGTTTACGTTGGAACGTAAAATGTTTTGGCGCAACCGTTCGAATGTTATTAATTTTACGTTCGAACGTAAAATGTTTGCACCAATGTTCGAACGTTAAGTAATAACATTCGAACGTTCATTGTAAATTTAAATTAAATGACTTTAATTTAAAAATTATGTATTTTTATTGTGCATAATTTGTGAACAAGTCTAAAAAATTGAATTGTATATATTTATATATACACACTTTGTAATATATAAATATATATTATTGATTTATATATATTTGAAATGCAGTGATTTAGTATTAAAGTTAAAAATTATAACATCAAAGAAGATTAAAAATTGAAATGAAAAAACGATAAAAATATTCCATAATATTTTTCGTTACAAATATTAAAAATAAAATACAAAAATTGATAGAACGTAGTAAACAACAGTCAGATGATAACGTTATCCGCAAAAGTCGAACTCCGTACTTCCTCAGTCAAGGTATCAACCTTGTCGTTGAGGATAGTTACACGATGGGTGAGTTCGGCAACAGACGCCGATATAGCCTCGAGCGATCGATCGATCTTATGATCAATATGCGCAGTCAGCTGTGAGATGACCACATCAACCCAAGCAGGCCGCACATCTCCTGCAGATGTACTCGGCGTATGCTGACTACTACTCCCGACATGACCTGGCTCAGGCTGCGTCGGAGGAACTAGATCCTCTACAGGGGGTGGCTGACGTCCCCTCGCCTGTCCAATGCTACGCCGATGCGTGGTCATGTCGAGGGGGCTCATCTGATCTTTGACCCGCTCCTCTGGCTGGGTCGGCACTCCCCGTGCAAGTAATAGTCGGCTGATGAGGACACCATATGGGAGATTATCCGTGGAGACGATGCTCGCCTCGTAACGGATCCTCTCAAAAATGTGCAGTGGCAAATCTATAGGATCTCCACGTGCCACTCGTATCAAAAATTGTGCCCGAAGCCGACTAAATGTGGTTTTATGAGCCACAGGATCGACATTTGTTGCAACAATAAGGTGCAACATGCGGAAGAAATGCAGCAGATGGTTCTGGTTGAAGGCGTTCTTCCGCTCGATCTGCATGCGATCCCTCCCGGTGAGGATGTAGAAATCCTCGTCTCGGTCATCATCGAGCCTCGACGCCAGTATCCTCAGCTGATGCCTGCATCATCCTGATGCCTCACATCCCCGGCCAGTAGATGATGCAGAAGTGCCTACATCCTCACGGGGTGTTGAGTGTGTAAATGTCTGAGCACCTCGATGAATCCCGAGGTGCTCGCCGATGACATCTGCCGATACCTCAATGGAAACACCGCGTACAGTCACGGTGTGAGAGGATGCATCCGGAGGCATGTCACACATCCCCATATAGAATTCTTGAACCATTGAGGGGTATACCTTCCCCCTCAATGTGCAGATATTTCCCCAGCCTCTACTAAGGAAAACATCTCTTAGGTTCGTCTGCTGCCAACAGAGTTCGTCGAACTCATTAATTAAGACCTCTCTCTCTACCATAACAGTACGAGCTCCGATACGGGCAGTGTCCGACGTGGCTCCTTCCCTCCCTCGTTTTCGTGTATGCAGTGGAAGAGCCATATCCTGAAAATAGAAAAGGAAAAAAAAATTATTTACAATAATGCATTTTTTTGTATTAATTTTAAGATGCTCTGATTAACGTTCGAACGTTTTATCTTTAACGTTCGAACGTTAAAGATAAAAACGTTCGGACGTTAATTTATACGTTCGCACGTAAAATAATGTAAATAAATTTACGTTCAAACGTAAAACAAATACGTTCGAATGTACAGATGTACGTTCGAACATAAGCAGTAAACAAATACGTTCGAATTTAAGTTCGAACGTATTTGTTTTACGTGTGAACGTAAATATGAACGTCCGAACGTCGAAGCATGAATAATGTAGAAAATCACTACGTTCGGATGTTATAATTAAACGTCCGACCGTATGTGATTTACGTGCGAAAGTAAATATTCACGTTCGAACGTATGTCGTTTAATAATATTCACGTCCGAATGTAAGACGATTAACGTTCGAACGTGGAAGCCGTAACGGCTCGGTAATTTAAACGTCGTACGTTCGAATGTCTTGGTGAAACGTTCGAACGTTTCGACGCAGAATGGCTGAGTCGACTCAGCCATTATTGAAATCTCGAAAATTTCTCTACAAGGGTCTAAATGCCGAAATGTCACCATGTAAATGAAGTATACACTTCAAGAAACATTTCTACGGTGACTATTCGGCCAATGACTGGTCGTGGTGGCCGGAAAATGAAGTTGAAAATCCGGTAATATTTATCCGGTTTTAAACCAAACTCAATCCAAATGTCAATCTAAATCTCAATAAAATACATATTATTTGCATAAAAGATGAATGCCAACCTTTTAGTGACGGTTGTGGCGGAGTTGACGGCGGCGGTGACGGCGGCGTGGCAGCAAATAACGGAGAAGACGATGGATACGGGCAGGGAAATGCATTTCGATGTTCGGTTTTGGCCTTATATACATAGAACGTTCGAACGTACTTATTATTACGTTCGAACGTTTGTCAATATAATATATTATATTATAAATGTTTAAGTTATATATTAGGATGTTATATAATATTATTGACAATTAGATTATTGGTTTTTTTGTGAGTGCTTCTTATATTTATAAAGTTTAGCAATATGTTTATACATGTTGTTAGGGCTGAGCACCGACACTTTCGGAGTCGGAGGGCCAACCTCCGACTCCGACTTTTGTCGGAGGTCGAATCCGACCTCCGACTCCGACTCCGAAACATATAAAATCCGCTCCGACTCCGACTCCGACTTGTCGGAGCGGAGTCGGATTTTTTTATTATTTTTTTTTATCTTTTTTAACTTCATATTTGACCCACTTTTTTTTTTTAAAAAAAATTGTGAGCTTTTAAATTTCAATTTTCTCAACATTACAATCTAAATTAATTAAACTTTTGATTATAACAAAAAATACAACTAAATAAAACAAGTAACATAATAACATGCATTCAAAAATTAAAAAGAAAGTCCTATTGCAATAGAAACGACGCCGTATTGTATAGTAGTATACTAACTAATATAAATCTATTTTATATATTATATATATATGAAAATTTATAAAAAAAAAAATATGATATATATTATTATATATGAATATTAAAAAAAAGCACCGAAATATTAATAATAAACTAATATACTTGATATATATATATATTAAATCTCTAATCTCTTATACTTGATATATATATTAATATATATAAATATTAGTTATACTAATAATTATATTAGTATTAGTTATTATTAATACTATATATTATAGTATTATACTAATAGTGATATTAATACTATATCACTATTATAGTGATTAGTATAACTATATTAGTATTAGTTATAGTGATTTAGTATAACTATATAATATATTAGTATAAGTTATAATACTATAAGTTATAACTGTAGTCTATATTAGTATTAGTATTAGTTATAGCGATTAGCATAACTATATATTAATATTTGCTATAGTGATTTTAATTTAGTATAACCATATAATAGTATTAGTATAAATATTATTATATTACACTAGCTATATCACTGATAGTATTAGTATACTAATGTCTAATACTAATATATCACTATAGTTAATAGTATCACATAGTAATATAGTATTAGTAATTAATACTATAGTGCTTTATATAGTAATTTATATATAGGCTTAAAGTGGTTTACTAATAGTATTAGTATTAGGCCATAAATCTAATTATTATACTAATGTATATTAGAATTACTAATATATTTATCAAAATGAATATGTTGAGAATTTATTGGGTCGATTGAAGCGCACTGTTGGGAATAAAGCCAAAGCTGAGGGTTCAATAGCAGAGGCTTATATACACGATGAATGGTTAACATTTTGCTCTCTATATCTTCGTGGTGTTGAGACACGATTTAGTCGTCAAGAGCGAAATGCTGATCTTGCTACTCCGCCTCCTCGTGAGCTATCAGTGTTTTCCCAGAATGTACGACCCTTGGGTGCACAAACAGGTTACGATTTAATTGATGGAGAGTTGGGTAAGGTTCGGTGGTATGTGCTAAATAACTGCCGAGAGATTGATGATTATCTTAGGTATGTCATTTAATTTATTTGAATAATTATAGTTTTCTTTAAATTAATTAGAATTGTTGTGCTCAAAATATACTTCTTTTGCAATATGTTATAACAGTGACCACATGGACAAACTTAGAACGGAAGGCGTAGAAAATATAGAGGCAAGACACGAGGAAGAATTTCCCGGATGGTTTGAAGAACGTGTATGAACTAAAATTATATATATGTTATATTGTGAAATTTTTAACTCTGGATAATAAAATAATAAATATATACTATTTCAATTTTTAGATTTTGGAACAACGTGCTCGTGATCCCGGATCAATTTCTTCTGAATTGTATGCATTGGCCCGTGGTCCCTCAAATAGAGCACTTCGATATACTGCATGCACGGTTCGAGGTTATAGATTCCATACTTTGGACCGTGAACGTAATAGAAAGACTCAAAACTGTGGTGTGTTGGTCGAGGGGAGTCATGGAACAGATGATATTGACTATTATGGTGTCATACGTGATATTATCGGATTGAAATATCTGGGTGGGTCTGTAACATATGTCTTCAAATGTGATTGGTGGGATCTAGGCGGTGGTCGGGTTTCGATACATAGGGATAATCACTTTACGAGTGTCAATACTGCATCTAAATGGTACGAAGATGATCCATTCGTATTGGCTTGTCAAGCTACCCAAGTCTATTACTTGATTGATCCAATGAAAAGTGCTGATGAAGATAGTGGGGAGAAAACTTGGCGAGTCGTACAAAAATTTGTTCCTCGAAATATATATGAAGCAAGAACGAGTGCAGATTACGAGAATAGTGGAGATGAAGATGACAATCCAATTGTTGAGGCATACTAGGAAGATGGAGAGGGTATTAACTTGTTTGTTGACCTCGGTGCACTCGAGTTGCTCCCCTTGTGTAGAGATGATGTCCCACCCGTACATCTCGACCCGTCTGTATTAAATGATCATTCAATTCAAGTCAGTTTGGAGGAAGATGAAGAAGACGAGTCAGAAGATGAATACGAATCAGAATCCGGGCAGGAGGTGGATAATGATGATGAAGATGTTATTGATGGAGATTCTGAAACAACTATGGAAAATTCATCTGAAGAGTAAAAGTACTAAATATTTTATTTATATAGGTGACTATAAAATATCTTAAATTTTCATAATTTCTTCTAATTAATTTTCTTTGATATTATTAATTATTTTAAAGAATGCCGCCAAAACGACAACGAAGAAATGTGCCTCCGCCAAGTCCAAGTCCTGAATCCATTGAGGACTCCCCACTCGAGGAATCCGTTCCTGAAGATCAAGCTAACACAGAAGAGAACAACAGCCAGTCGACACCTACCAGTAAGGAAATATTGTCGTTGATAATTATATATATAGTTAATACTTTTTTCTCAATAACTATATAATTATAATTATAGTATATCTATTATTATCATGTAGTTGATGCATCTGCACGTCGCGGTCGTGGCTATACACGTGGAATCTCTCTTGAAAAAAATAGAAGGCACGGTAAACTGAAGGTCACAATTCCTGATAATTCCACTGGAGGAGTGGATGATAGTGCAGCAGCGCTTTCCTCCTATATTGGCACAGTAGTTCGAGCTTATGCTCCATTTTATGTGCGCTCATGGCGAGATGTTCCGAATGAGATTAAGGAGCACATTCGAAGTCGTGTGCTGGTGAGTTTACTTTTCAGTACATTTTTTTCACTTAGATTAATATATTATATTTTTTACCTGATTCCCTTGTTAGGATGAATTCGACCTCGACTTTAGCCGTAGCGAGGATTTGAGAACCGTGAATGAGTTGATGGCTACACTATTCCGACGTCACAAAGGACGATGTCATGACCACTTCAAGAAGTTTGAGACGTTGGAAGAGGCTGCGCAGTCTCCTTTTCAGCAGATGAAGTTAGATGATTGGAGAAAGTGTTGTGATCTTTTCGCATCTCCAGATTATCAGGTATTTTACATTTATATCTTTTAATTATTTACATTCATATTCGTTTTATACATTATATGTATACATATTACAATTAACATTTTTAATATATTTTGTAGCACTTGAGTTCTACAAATGCACAGAATAGATCCGTTCTGACTGTCCACCATCGTGCCGGTTCAAGGTCATTCCACCGTCTTGCTGAAAAAATGGTAATTAAAAAATTATAGAATTCATTTATTTTCCTGATATTCTTTCTGATAAGTACTAATATTATCTTTTTAAAATTGCTAATATTGTCGCTTTGTTAGAAACGTGATGATCCTGAAAACTTTTCCCTCATTCATGTCTATGCTGCTGCTCACACTAATGAGCATAGTGAGTGGATGGATCCTGTCGCTGCAGATAATTATGTAAGCAGTGTTAATTTTGTTAAATAAATTTTTTATAGAACATTTTAATAGTTTATTTCTTATTTCTATTTCTTTTAATACGTTACTAATTATTTACGATCATTACCTTTTAAATTGCAGAACAAAATGTTGGAGATGCAGTCGACTTCTGCGGAATCCTCTCCTAGTGACATAGACATATTCACCCAAGTGCTCGGGCCGCAGTCTAGTATGGCAAGAGGTTTGGGACGATCTATCAAGCATAAATGTCCATCCTCCTCAACCTCATTGGCTTCACAAATTAATAATCTTACAGCAGATTTAGAAGCTGCACGGCGTGAGAATAAGTATATGAGGTCGAGACAGCAAGAGTTAGAGTCTCTCTTAGAACGACAGTCTCATTTAGAGACGCGTTTGCAGGACCAACAGAGAGACCATGAGGAAAGAATACGCAGTGAAGTGCAAGAGCAAGTGCAACGAGAGATGATGGTGCAAATGGAGCGTGTTATGTCGTTGCAACAGAATCCCCGTGGGCGAGGGAAAAAGAAGAAATAAATTTTATCAATATTTCTGACTAGTTTTAATATCTAATTTTGTACTTTTATAAGACATTGTTACTTGTTAATTGGGTATGTAATATGATACCATTGGTATTTTGTTTTTAAATTTTATGAAATTAGTATTTCTGATCTGTACGTTCGAATGTAAATAAAAATCGTTCGAACGTTGGTTCACACTGTAACAAACGTTCGAACGTAAATACAATTGAATCGTTCGAACGTTAAACCGACTAACGTTCGAACAAAGAACTTGCATTCGGACGCTCCTTCGTTTACATTCGAAATAACGTCCGAACATTAAACGCGCTACGTTTGAACATTTACGTTTACGTTCGAACAAATATTCGAACGTTTATTGTAATTAACGTTCGGACGCATTAACATGCGAACGTAAATATGATACGTTCGAACGATATACAACAAACGTCAACTTCTCTCATTCGAACGCCAATCGGGTCGGGTATAACGTCCGAACGTTTAATTTTACGTCCGAACGTGATTTTCTGTGACAGTTCATAACCGTCACAAAAAAAGGAACGTTCGAACGTTGTACCAAACGGAACACTTCCAACCGTCACTAAAAATATTTTTTGTGACGGTTGAACAGTAAACCGTCACCAAATGTTTTCTGTGACGCACTTTACGTGACGGTCATGGTGACGGTTTCAAACTGTCACCAAATATGTTTAGTGACGGTTTGCCATTTTTTTGTGACAGTTTCCTCTGTCACAAAATACACATTCTGTTGTAGTGCCTCCACATCCATCACATTCACTCCGTAGCCAACAATAAAATACATGTACCGTTTGGAATCTTGAGAAAAAGAGGAGTTGGAAGAACAATTCGTAGAAGTCATGTCCCAATGGAATAATCTTGAGGAAGCCCAACTCACTGGCTTTTCACAGTTCACAATAACCACAACTTCTGTAAAAAGTGGAATATACCAGTCCGGCCAGCTTGACATACTGAAATTATCGTTGTTTAGAAAATAATGAGGGATGAAGGAGTAATTATCCTCCTGAATACCTGAGTCTACAATTCGGAATGTATAGTTGTTGTAATTGATTTGGCTTACGTAGTATTTACTACCATGTAAAGATAACAACGTGTGGTTGTTGCCATCACATGAGAGCTCATACCTTTGGTCTCCGCAGTTTGGTGGATCGCCTTTTAGTCGAAACGGATAGCTGATGTTGGGGATATTGCCACAGGAAGAAGGAGGACAATAGTGATCAGTATTATCAAGACAAGAAATCACTAAAGGGGTAGAGGAGGGAGTCATCACAGGAGTGCCTTTCGCAAGGGACGAAATCAGAATTTCCCACCTATTTTTTTGCTGATGATAGTTTTTTATTTTGCAAGGTAAATGCATTAGAATGGGGTAAGCTGTATAATATCCTGAAAACTTATGAGGTAGCCTCAGGTCAAAGATTGAATCTTGAAAAAACTTCAATCCAGTTTAGTAGAAATACTGCTAAGGCAACACAGGATTTCATCCTTAGTATTGCAGGAGTGAGGTCCTCAATGGCTTATGAGAAGTATCTTGGTTTACCAACTATTGTTGGCAAAGCAAGAGAGAAATAATTCAGAGATATTCTGGATAGAGTCAGAATGAGGGTCAACAGTCAAAGGGTAAAATTTTTATCTCAACCAGGGAAGGAAATATTCATCATGGTTGTTGTGCAAGCTCTCCCAACTTATAGCATGTCTGTTTTTATGCTCCCTACCAAACTCCTTCGAAATTTAAATAGCATTATGCACAATTTTTGGTGGGGACAGCATGAGGCAGAAAGAAAGATTCATTCGGTGGCTTGGAGCAAACTGGGAAGATCTAAGGCTGATGGAGGGATGGGTTTTCGAGACTTGGAAGGCTTTAACCTTGCATTACTAGCAAAACAAGGCTGAAGAGTGATTCATAATCCCTCTTCTCTAGTTTCACAGGTTCTAAAAGCCAAGTATTTCCAAGAGACTTCTTTTCTGAATGCAAAGTTGGGTCAAAAACCATCATATATATGGAGGAGTATGCTTAAAGCAAGGAATCTAATGAAGCTGGCTCTTATTGGAGAATTGGGACTGGTGAAGAGGTCAAAATTTGGGGAGATAAATGGTTACCTAAGACCATACCATCAATAGTTAATAGCCCAGTTTCTCAACTTGATGGCAATGCTAAAGTTCTGGAATTGATAAAGCTAGGCGAAAAGAGATGGAATATGGAGCTTGTGGAGCACATCTTTAACAAAGAAGATGCAGATATCATTGCTAAAATTCTAATCAGCTCATCTACTAGTCCTGACCAATTGATATGGAAAGGAGCCTCTTCAGGATTTTTCACAGTCAAAAGTGCATATCATATGCATCATGAGATGAACCAAGCACTTAAAGGGCAACCCTCGAGCAGTCATAATTTCAAGGAGATTTGGAAAATTCTCTGGCATCTACAAGTCACACAAGGAGAATTTTTTTTTTTTTTGTGGCGAGCCTACTTAAATGCACTTCCAACTCAGTCAAATCTGTTTAAGGGGAAGATTGTTGATCATCCAAAGTGCTCAATATGCGAGATAGAGGAAGAGACAGTAACACATTCTTTATGGGAATGTGAGTTAGCAAGAGATGTTTGGAGCCAATGTTCCAAGAGGATTCAAAAAAGCCATTTCACACATATGGATTTTTTGGAGAATTTTGAAGCTATTGCAGAAAGTATGAGTTCTAAGTGCATTCAAAAATTTGGTATGGTAGCAAAGCATATTTGGTGGAGGAGAAATGAGTTTATTTTTAGCCAAGGTTTTAGACATCCTAATCAAGTTGTCATGATTGCTAATTAGAACATGAGAATGATGAAAGAATTGGAAATGCAGAAAAATGGCTCTTCAGCACAAAGTCACAGCAACATTATTGTTTGGCAGCCACCTCCTATGCATTTTTACAAGCTTAATTGGGATGCTGCAGTGGACAAAACTAGAGCTAAAGTTGGAATTTGTATAGTAGTCAGAGATTGTGAAGGAAAAATAATAGCAACAATGAGAAGAAACCAAAGCCTTCTTCCTCTTCCTTCTTTGGCTGAAGCATATGGGGCACTGATAGCAGTGGATTTTGCACTGGACTTGGGGTTAACAAAGACTATTTTTGAAGGGGATTCTCTACAAACAGTCCAAGCTTTGAAGAAAGAGGAGGATCAACTGTCCAACTTTGGCATGTATGTCTCTGAAGCCAAGATGAAACTTGGAAATTTACTTGGAATGTCACTCGTGTCAAGAGAAGTGGCAATGTGATGCCTCATGTATTGGCACAAGATGCCTTAGTCATATATGATGTAATGGTTACTATGGAGGATATTCCCCCATGTATTTCACATCTGATTTAATGGAACAAGCTTTAATGCTTCCTTTAATAAAAAAAAAAAAGGCTTTCACTATTCTTACACCACACATAATATTATTTTTTATTTTTTATTTTTTTCTCTTACCAAATATGTGATGTATCGATGATGAGTAGAAAAACTAAATTAGTTTAAGAAGAATAAAACCAAAAACAATTTAAAAAAAATTAAAAAATAAAAATAAAAATAAGTGTGATATGTGAGAATGATGTGTAGCAAAACTCATCGAATAATATACTTGGAAAGGGAACGGCAACTATGGTTTGGTTTAATATTAACCCAAGGGTCTTCTTTTCTAGTCTAATTGCATGTTTGGAATGCAGTGGGAAATATAACTTATAGCCTTAGGATTTATAACTTATAACTTAAATAATAAGTTCTACTATTAAAAAGTTATTTATTGTTTGGTAACCATATTTTTAAAGCACTTTTAAACATGTTATGTTTGTTTTGAAATAAATTTAAAAAATGCATTCTGAGGTAAAAATGACGATTATTTGAATTTTCAAAGATTATGAAGATATCCTTGAAAGTTTGAAAGTTATAATTATCTTAAAGTTGTATGTGTATTTTCATCCATTTGCCAGTAATCTTTTTCAAATTCAAATTATATGTACAATACAACAATCCAACACTGTTAACACTGCCTGGTATAATCCACTAATCCAACATAAATAATAGTCACAATCCAACATTGCCTGATATAATCCAATAATCAAACACAAATAATAGTCACAAGCCAACACTGCCTAGTATATCCCATATGAGAAAATCACATGATCAAAAGCACTAAATTATATAGATGATCAAGGCAAAAAAAAAACAAAGAGAAATTTCACCAACATATAACAACCCTAAATAACAGCCATACATGTGACAACAGTTGCTGCCCAAAATAACAGCCTAACAACCACCACGGTGAACAACATGTAGAGCCTAGCCCCTTTGTTCGAGTCCATAGAGGAATTTTAAAAAGCAGCCACCATGGTGAACAACCAAATCAAGGTATAAGATTGAGTTTCTATATACTTTGTGCATATATGTTCCACAAAAAACCTTAGGGAGTGAATATTGAGCTAAAAAAAAACCTCATTTTCACCTAAATTTCACTCAACACAAATTAAACCTAAGAGTTGGTTTGGATAGTGAGATAATATAAGATGATTTTAGCTGAGTTTAATAAAATATTATGAGAATATTATTTTTTAATATTATTATTGTTGTGAGATTTGTAAAATTTGAATTGTTTATTATATTTTGTATGGAAATTTGAGAAAGATATAATGATGAGATGAGATGAAATTATTTATGTATCCAAACAGGGCCTAGACTAAGAGAAGAAAAGAAAATTAAGCCTATGGGATTCAATTTTGAGAAGGGGCTTCGGTGTGAGCAATGCTAGGGATTCACTATTCTTACATCACACATAATATTATATATAATTTTTTTATTTTTTTCTCTTACTAAATATGTGATGTATCGACGATGAATAGAAAAATTAAATTAGCTTAAGAAAAATAAAACCAAAAATAATTTAAAAAAATTTAAAAACAATAAAAATAAGTGTGATATTTAAGAATAATGAGCAATAAAACTCATTGAATAATATAGTACTTGGAAAGGGAACGACAACTATGGTTTGGTTTAATATTAACCCAAGGGTCTTCTTTTCTAGTCTAATTGCATGTTTGGAATTCAGTGGGAAATATAACTTATAGCCTTAGAGTTTATAACTTATAACTTAAATAATAAGTTTTACTATTAAACTGTTAATTATTATTTGGTAACCATATGCTTAAAACACTTTTAAGCACGTTATAATTGTTTTGAAACAAAATTAAAAAATACTTTCTGAGGTAAAAATGATGATTATTTGAATTTTCAAATATTATGAACATATTTTTGAAAGTTTGAAAGTTATAATTATCTTAAAATTGTACAGATATTTTCGTATATTGACAATAATCTTTTTAAAAATCAAATTATATTCTGCATTATTCGAAAAAACACGATTGAGATTAAACATACTTTTAACTTATTTAAGATTAAAAGTACTTTAATACATAACATCCAAATAATTTAATTTTTCTATTCAAGAACTTTTAAGACTATTTAAATACTTTTTAACACTCTTGTCGTAATCTCAAACAGGCCTTAAATATTTGGTGCTATAGTAAAGAAAGTAACGGAGAGCTATTTCACAAATGTGTGTTATCCAACGTACCTAATATGAAGGTCCTACAGGCTAATATTGAGACTATATATGGTGACACACGGCATTCTATTATTGGTCTACTTAACATCCAAAAATCAAAAATATAATTATTACACCTAAATTTTTCAAATTTGTAATGAAACTAATAATGCAATTTTTTTTGGCTAATTATGACAAATTAAAACCAAGAAATTTTCGAATTTCATAATCCATTAAATAAAATATTTGGACCCATAGAAAAATCCCATAAATCTCAATTGGACTTTTCTCAATTTTAGGGCAGGTTTGGGGCCAAAAACAAAACACAAAATTCTCATCTCATCTCATCTCATCACATCATTACACCTTTTTCAAATCTCCATACAAAATATAATAAACAATTCAACTTTTTCAAATCTCAATACACCTTTTTCAAATCCCAAAACAATAATAATATTAAAACTTAATATTTTAAACATCAAAACAAAACACAAAATTCTCATCTCACCCCCCAAACCTACCCTTAGTCTATTAATAAGATCCAAAATCATCCACTAAATTTTAACGGGCCTTGGCCTATGGGCCTAACTAAAATTCCAAGCCCACCTCAATAAATCTTAAATCATAGGCTCACCCAACATTGCTTATTAAATATAATTTTAAGCCAAATTAAATTATCCTCAATAATCCCACAGTAATTTCACGTCGGGGGTGTTATATGAAGAACCACAGCTAGCACAGCTAGTAAGCATATAAAAATAATATAGACGTTAGTTTAATTTTGGGGCACTTTTATATGGACCGTTACTATTTGAGGCACTAAAGTTGACTAATAGCATTAATTAAGTTTTATTTTCTGAACTACTCCTATTGATTATTTAGGGCAATGCTAATTGTACTTATATCCACGTGACATTCTCGTCTATACATCACTTTCATTAAGAAAAATACAAGAAAAGAAAAAAATTGTAAAAAAGTCATGTATTATCTACTGCATGCTATACGACCAATTATTAAAATGATCACTTCTGAATAAAATAATATTGATGCTATCACAGATCGTGATCAAACATTACTTGCTGCTACATACTGTAAGAGCACTTCCAATGGCTAATCTATATATATTTTTTATCTGAAAAACTCATTACATCCTACTTTTCATATTTTAACTAACTATTTTTTTAAGAGCACCATTCATGAATCATGATTCAACAACTTATCTAAATTTTTTATATATTTAATTTAAAAATTAAATAAATGAAAAAAGTACAGAAAAAATAATAAAAATAGATAGATGAAAGAAGTGAGAAAAAGAAAAGAGAGAGAGAGAGAGAGAGATGTGTAAAAAATTTATACATGGATGAGTAGCACCAAAATATATTTGGATTGATACTTATTTTTAGGGCACTGTGTAGTATACTATGACAAGCATAGAAAGATTATGATTTTATACTGTCGATCTTCTCTTTTTTCGTGGGCTTGAAGCAAACTTCTCTTAAAAAAGGATAAAAAAAGATAGTTCAATTTTAGAAAGACAAACAATAAAAATTAAGCAAGGCTTGATTCATCTGATTGAATTGATGATGAAGCTTGATTTGAATTATCTCTAGCACCCTTTATCGCTCTCTTTGGTGATGGTTGGAGAGGCTTGAGAGGAACTTGTAAGCATTCAACATCTCCTTCAAGCATTTTGATGACTTCCATCATTGATGGACGATCGCTAGGCTTCAATTGTATGCACCATAATGCAACTATCATCATCTTCTTACATAGTTTTCTTTCATCTTCAGTAGCATCTTCAACTTCTATATTCTTTCCATCATGGAATTGATCATATATCCAAGTGGGGAAGTAAATTTGGCTTAAATGTTCTGTAGATGCATGCAAGTTCTTTCTTCTGCTCACCATTTCCATCAACAGCATTCCAAAGCTATAGACATCAGCTTTGTATGAAACGCCTCCAATATTTTTGTAAAGCATTTCAGGAGCCATGTATCCAAACGTTCCTCTTGCACGAGTCAAAGGAACGATACTATCTTCCACCGGGTACAATTTTGCTAAGCCAAAATCTGAAACTTTGGGTTTCAAATTTTCATCAAGAAGAATGTTGTGAGGCTTAATGTCAAAATGTAAAATTTGCATGTCACATCCTTGATGTAAATACTCAATCCCGCGAGCCACTCCTAAAGCAATATCATATGTTTTCTCGTAGTTGAGGATATTTGCCTCTGATGAAAAAATGTGTTTGTTTAGAGATCCGTTGGGCATGAACTCATATATAAGGGCACGCTTTGAACCATGAACACAAAAACCAATGAGTTGCACTATATTCACATGATGGATCCTTCCAATGGTTGCTACTTCACTGATAAAATCTTGCCCATTTGCTTTGGATTGGCTTAACATCTTTACTGCTACAAGACGTCCACTTCGAAGTGTTCCTTTAAATACTGTGCCAAATCCTCCTTCACCCAATCTTTCCCTAAAACCTTTGGTCATTTTCTTAATTTCTGAGAAAGAGTACCTTATTGGCATGAGGTTATTTTGGCTTTGCAGAAATTCCTCAACATCATTGTACATGGATAAGTGCCTCCTTCGCCATTTATATATCAAAAATGCAATCACAAATGGAGCACCTAATACACTGATTGCCACATGCCAATCTGGAAAGGAAAATAAAAAATTAATTATGCGAAAGCGATCCTATTATTGTTGCACTATTAGTCTAGCTACCTGTTGTCACCATTGTGTCGTACATTTGAAAAAATATATAGGTAGTTTTCACAACCAATTACTCCATTTCAAAGTTCTTGTTTTATAGTTTAAGGAATGATTAATTTACTAAAACAATTAAAAAAGATAAAAGAGAGAGGTACATGATGAGATTCTTACCGATCAGTAATCCAATTAATAAACCTACCAAATTATCTGCAAAAGAAGGAAAAGAATTAATGTGCCAACAATTGTGTTATTAATGTGCCAACAATTGTGTTATTTCCAATTATATATAATACATATGATATCTTTCTGGGATAGAAAACTCACATTGTGAGATTGGTAGGGGTCCTGCAGGTTTGATAAAAAAGAAAGTTTCATGTCAGCATCTGAATTCAATAATTCACAATTAGGCCTTAGTTATTATAAGAGCGCCAGAGTAGCACCACTCGTTTTGACCGCTAGGCTAAAATTGTGTTTTTATTTTGTTTTTCAATTTTCTTATTCATAATTTTTTTTATCATTTTAAAACATTTTTAAAAAATAGAAAAAAAATATCAATATACTACTAGTCATTTTCTTAACTATTAAGTACAAAAATAATTAAAAATAAAATGAAATATATCAGGTGTCAAAATGAAGAGACAAATTAAGTGGGCAAAGTAGCATTTTTCTTATTATAATGCTAGCTAAACTAAGATCGATAAATGTAGTCCTAATATATATCATTATAGGAATCACTACTTGTGACGAAAATAGATTCATTTTAATAAAAAATAGTCATTTTCATATGAAAAAAATGAGAACAAATAAACAATTTAATGTGATATTCATGCCTCGAGTATTCACTAAAAATTGAGTTTTGTAATGTTAAAGATAAGTTCAACGTTAATTCTCAGAATTAAGCATATGATCAATAATGGTACTACTAATCAAAATCGGGCAATAGAGGAACGTACGGATAAATTACAGTGCAATCGTCTTAAACTTGTTTGTTGAACCCAAATTATGCGAGGTCGTATTGACTAAAAGGATAAATTTAAAACCATCACTTGTCCCAAAAGTTTAAGGTGTCAGGGAGAGATAAATTTAATTATTTGTATTTATCTTAACACTCCACTCATGTGTGGGCCATACTCTCTCTTAATAATTGGGCAGGACTAACACGTGGAACATTTAATTAATTGAGTGAAGTTTAGAGTCAAGATTCAAACTTAAGATCTCTACTCTGATACCTTGTAAAATCACTACTTGTTTCAAAAGTTTAAGCTAGTGAGAAGATGTAGATTTAATTATTTATACTTAATAAAATCTTAGTTTGAAACTTGAGTATAGTCTTCATATTCATTGATGGATTGTCATGAGATGTTTAAAATGATATTGATGATGAAGTGGGTAGTAGCTGAAATATTAAATTTGGAGTTGTGGTCAGTAATGAGTTGATAATAAACTAAAGCCAACAAAGACTAACAATAAGCTAAAAGATTGGGTGAAGTTTGGATAATGAGTTGAGTTAAGATGAATTAAGATGAAAGTTGAATAAGAATTATGTTAATAGTAGTGAAATGGTTTGTGAAATGTAGTAAACCATATTTTGTAATATGCCTTATTTATACCATATTTAGCTTATTATAGTTAACATATATTAAATATTATCTTTGACTTATTTTGTATTTATTGAATTTTCATTATTCCTCTAACCTTGTTCACTTATATATGGCATTCTATTATACATTTAGATACAAATAAATACAAGTTGTTCTATCTCTTAATTCCCTTTTAATTTGTTTATCAGGGCATCAAAGCCACCGATTTCCTAGTGCTTAGAAAGTCTCCTACGTAATGTGTTATTTGATATTCTTTTCCATTAACTATATGTCCTCTAGAGACTTTCTAAGAAATTAATATATTGATGCCCTCTCTCTCATCAGCAATCACATACATTGGTTTACTCTCATGCACTGTAAGACTTGTATAATCATCGTATTTGCACAAACCACTACCACAGATTGATTCCTTGAACTATGGTCGTTTTTTTGGTGCAAAAAGCACTCTCTTTTGGTCAAACATGCACCCCCACTTGCTGTCACAAGTTCCAATGCCCACTACAAATGCCTCTCCTCTCTCCCAACCCTAACATCTATGTCTCTTAGTTTGATTCCCTCTTAATCTCTTATCTCTCTCTCTCTCTCTCCCCCATTTCTCTCACTTCATTCTCTCTTCTCCCCCTTGTGTCGCAGCCCGTCATGCACTGCCGTTGCCAAGGCCTTGCTCCATAGGTCGCGCTGCAACAATCCTTTGTTGTTGCTAGTTGCCGCTCATCATGTTGGTAAGTTTCTATTCATCCTTGTATCTCTCTCTTCTCTCTTCTCTCCATTTGCAACTCTCATGCACCCACTCTCTCGATCTTGCTTTCCAACCATCTCCCGCCTCTCTCTTTGTTGTGTTGTAGTGTTGCAGCAACCACCCCCACCACACACCACCAGAGTCAAGCTGCTTACACCTTAAACGCTACTCTTTGCCTCACGCCTCAGTCCCATGTTGCTTCGCCCACTGTCTTGCTACTACTAGTGTTCCTCCTTACCACAAGCACGCTGCTGGTAAGCCCCTCGACCCCTTCTCATATCTCTCTCTCTCTCTCTCTCTCTCTCTCTCTCTCGATTTCGCCTATATTACACACTCTCAATTCGACTCCCTTTCTGTTTTAGTCGGCCTCTCTCTATCTATGTCTGTCCCACTCTCATCTCCCTGCTTTGTGTTGCAACCCATCACCATCACCGCCACGACCCAAGCCTTGCACCACAACCAAGTTGCCATCATATTTTCGTTCTGACAAGTGGAGGCCCCTGCACCACACGCTCAATTGCTCCCCACCACTCCATTTTTGTTGCACTTCCCCGTCACCATATCCATTCGACCACTTCTGCAAGGTCGGTAAGAAACTCTTTTTCTCTTTATATGTTAAGACTGTGGCTAACATGTTTTGTGTAGTGACGAGGCAATTTTAGGAATTTTTTGGAGTTTGAATTGCATTGCTCAGTGGATTAATGGTTTGGTTGTTGTAATGTTTCAATGAGGCTGGATAGAATCTGGTTGTTGACTTGGAGATGGAAGTAAGCGGGTAGGCATGAAGATTAGCAATTTTGGAGTACTTGTGAGTCAATTGGTATAAAAACATGGTTTTGAAACCTGGTTGGTTGGATGCGTTACTGCCAAATTATGAAAAATGGATTTTTTATAAGGAGGTTTGACCTACTATTGCACCAGTGTGGAAGTTGGGTCATTAGGTCATGGGATAGAAAGTTCGGATTTTGGAGTTAACAGAAAGGTTCACCCTTGGGTATGGGTCTTTTAAAGCTTTTCATGTTAGTATTTATTTAATTTTTTAGAAATTCCACTTCTCATATTATATCTTATTATCCTCAATCACAGTATCTGTTATAACTTGTTTTAAGTAACTTCATAGAATTTCATCGAAGTGAAAAGACACTACTTAAGATATAATATGTTAGCTGGATTGGAGATATATATATATATATATATATATATATAACACGTCAACCCTTATATAAATAAATAAATAAATATTACAAATATATATAATATGTATTTATATAATAATAATGCTAGATACAAGTTTAAGAAATGCAAGTTTCAGGGCAGTCCATTTAAAAAGAACCTGGGCATGCCATGAGAAAGTCACTTTTTAGAGGTGGGGCCAACTTTTTTTCTAAGAATATTGTGTGGGGATTGCACATCCAATATCTGTACAAATAATTTTTTGTATATCGTGTATGTGTATGTGTTTGTGTGTATATATATATATATATATATTTAAATATATATACACATATGCGTTTGTATGTAATTAATATATATCTGATCTTATCTGCAAAGTTTAAACTATTTTCATGTTTTATTGCTTAAGGAATGATTCGTTAAATGATGAAAGAAGACAAATAGATCAGAGATATACAAATTCTTACCGATGTTCCCTGAGACTCCAAGACCATAAGCTGCAGCAGATGCAGAAAAGAAATAAAGGTAAGTGGTCAATTAATTTATATACAACGTGATTTAAATAATCTGAAGAGGGGAAGCTAGTGTAAGGGGATTTTACCGATGAGCCATAACAATCCAGTATAATAAGCTGCAGCACATGGAGAAATGAAATAAAGGTAAGTGATCAGTTAATTGACTGACGCATGCATCATGGTATAAAATCACTTTTGTAAAACACTGGAATATATACGTAGATAGTATTAGTTTTCAAGTTTTCATTGAAGCTAATTTCTTAATATATACGTACCTTGTAATATACATTTAACATCTTATGGAGATATTATTGAATGAAGAAGAATCAATGACTGCTATTATTGATTCAAATACTAATTAAACACTGGAATGTGGATTTAATTGAAGAAAAATTTCCCAGCTTTGATGAAGCTGCTAAGAATACCTACGTCTTTGTCTTTCAAATTGTCGACATAAGATAATATGGTGGTGTTCATCAACAAGTGGTACTAATTTTGCTGTAAAAAGTGCATATTATTTACGAAAAGAGAAAAAGCCAGTCTTCAAATTCAAATTGCAAAGAAGCTGTTTGGTGTTTGGAACAAAATCTGGAAATTAACAATTCCAAATGCTGCAAAAGTTTTCCCATGGAGAGCTTGCTTAGAGGCCTTATCCAGTAATTTAAATCTCTTTAAAAGAAAAATAATAGAGTCACCAAACTGTCCACTGTACTTAGAAGAAGAAGAAAGTACGTTAATACATGTTCTTTGGGAGTGTATAGCAGCAAAGGATCTGTGGTGTTTTCATTCAAAGAAAATTCAAGAAAGTTCTTTGACAGCAGCTTGTTTTAAGGATTTATAATTAGTACGCTGCCATGGGTGTTGGCTATTACAGATGTGAAAAATATGCTTTTACAATTTGATCAATGATTTAGAAGAGAAGCCAATGTTGATCAGATGGAGGATTGTTTTCCCTCCTTTGATGGAGTTTTATTAATAAATATAATATTGATGTTGGTCCTCAAAAAAAAAAAAAACAAAAAAGAACGTCTTATGGGGATTGAAAACTCACCTGCAGTAAAGACCTGTTCTTCTAAGAAAATAACCCAAGTAGGTACATTTTCTGCATGTTTTGACAAAACTCACATTAGCGTCTGGAATCTTCAATTAAAAATTAGGTCATTATAATGCTGCAAAAATAGCCCCTATATATTTATCCCCTTAAAATGGGTATTGTGTCGGGTAGTGCTAATTAGAATAGGAAAATACAATATATGTATGATCAGTTGGGGTGGGAAATCCAAGAATTCAGTCAAGTTGGAACAACAAATTAATGACGAGATATATCCATCAGCATATATATAATAAATATCTCATTCGAATTCTAATCTCAAATTTATTAATTACTCACCCCATCGGTCGCAAGAAAGCTCAAAACCATATGAGAATACATTGCGGATGTCTGTACAGGAAATATTAGGATCAGCAGAAATTTGTCCTGGCCACGATGTCAGAGAGATTTGCTCTATCGTGCATGACTCCTCCACATCCATCACATTCGCTCCACGAGCAATAAGATATATGTACCGTTTGGAATATTGAGAAAAAAAGGAGTTGGAAGAAGACCCATATCCATTATTAATATTAGAACAATTCCTAGAAGTCGTGTTCCAATAGAAAGGGGAAGCCCAACTCACTGGCTTGTCACAGTTCACAATAACCACAACTTCTGTAAAAAGTGAAATATCCCAGTCCGGCCAACTCCAACTGAAATTATAGTAGTTTAGAAAATAACGAGGGATGAAGGAGTAATTATCCTCCTGAATACCTGAGTCTACAATTCGGATTGTGTAGTTGTTGTAATTGATTTGGCTTACGTAGTATTTACTACCATTTAAAGATAACAACGTGTGGTTGTTATCATCACATGAGAGCTCATACCTTTGGTCTCCACAGTTTGGTGGATCGCCTTTTAGTCGAAACAGATAGCTGATGTTGGGGATATTGCCACAGGAAGAAGGAGGACAGTAGTGATGATTATTCTTAAGACTAGAAGCTGGAGGAACAAGGATTAAGGCTAGAACAGTACTTATAAGGACCTTGAGTTCAATAGGGAAAGCCATTCCTCTTCGACCCAACAACAGAGAGAGCCAGAGATCAGAGAAAGATAGAGCTAGGATAAGGAGAGAGGGCGTGGTTTCCATAGCTTTGTTGGCCAACTTATTTGCTAAGAAATTATATAGAGTGCGACTACTCGTGATATTGCAGCCACTTACATTTAGAAGACAAAGGTCCAATGAAGTTATTCCTTCAGAAGATATTTTAAAATGGGGACGAAAAAAATGATTTTAGGGATCTGTTGAAATATAATTTATTGGATTGGAAAATCCCATCCTGAAAGGTAATTTTGTTGGAATGGCTCTCTGTCCAAACATTTTGAAGGAATGACTCAGAAATTTCTAATTACAATTAAAATTATCTCTTCGCGTAGTGAGCTCAACCAGTGAAACAAAACTATCTGTTCGCGTAGGGGATCGATGTCATAATTACAGCTGACATATATAAGTGAGAAAACTATTCTCTTTGAATAAAATAATTTCAAACTCAAATACAGGTTTGGAGTCGCATAATTATATCTTTACAACAACAATTAAACACAATCAATCTTGCACGTTTGCTTTGAAGCCCAATTTTCATAGTTTGGTTGGTAGAAAATCTTTTGAAAATATTAACGGAATAGATTTTAGGTTCATACTACGCTTTCTTCTCGGTTATCTCAAAGTTATTATTCTACGCGTATTTAATTGCAAACATATTTAAGATTGAAAATAATTAATATGCTTTGCAAGATTGAAAATTCACTACACTTTTAATCATCTCTTGTGCCATAGTATTTAATTATTAATTTTTAACTTAATTTTCGCACAAACTTATGTTGTATGGGAGATTAATTCCAAATCAATGTTAACCATATTCTTATTAGGATAAAAGTAGTCTATTGAGCTAGTCACATGCAAGAACAATTCCTTCCTAGATTGAAGAAAACTATTTGGGCCAATCAAACGCATGGACAGTACATGCTTAAGCTACTTGATACTCTATTTTATCAAATCTTAAAAAAAAATTGAAGACATTCCTGAAATTAGCCTAGTTATAAAATCATTGCATTGGTCTCTATGGTCTAGGATTTAAATCAGGATGCAGCCTTTTCTTGAAAAAAAAAAACTATTAAAGGTTTGGAAAAATTCTTTTCGTCAGTCACTATTTACCACCCCATACCCTATGAAAAATCTCTTACATCCTATAAAAAATATATCTACATTCTATGAAAAAATTATAAGTGTGGGATGTGAGAAGTGAATAGTAGCTGATACATAAAATTCTATTATAAGGACCAGAACAGTAGTTATTGAGTCCAGCAGGGAAGGCCATTCCTCTTCCCATCAACAGAGTGAGCCAGAGATCAGAGAAAGATAGGACTAGGATCAGAGAATAATCTCAATTCTCATTAATTGTAATGGCTGTATACATTTCGTATATATATGTGCAAAAGGGAATCCTAACTAATTCTGACATTTGTACAAGCATGTGGTGTGCTCTGCAGTGCACTACCATTTGCAGTAGACTCTGTTACAACAGCTGCCAGAGTATTACAAACAAACCAAGATATTTACAAACGTGCCAATAGGTCATGTTTCAAGGCTATTCTAAGTTATTCCAGATGATTCCAAGGTAGTGGCAGTCGTGCTGTCCAATATGTACGCCTCTTGATAGTTGAATGAATTGGAATCTCTCATTCATGAGGCATTCCCCTTTTTCTCATCTGTGGTGTAAGGACGTGGTTTCCATAGCTTTATTGGCCAACTTGTTTCTAAGAAATTATATAGATTGCGACTACTCGTGATATTGCAGCCACTTACATTTAGAAGATAAACACAACTTCAAATTTAAAGATCAAACAATTATTCTACGCGTATTTAATTGCACACATATTTAAGAAATTTTTCATGCCGATCTAAGTTAGAACAAAAATAATTAATATGCTTCGCAAGATCGAAAAGTCATTATACTTCCTAATTATCTCGTGCCACAGTGCTTAATTTTTAATTTTTAACTTAATTTTTGCACTAGTTTATATTTTTTAGGAGATTAATTCCAAATCATCAATCTCAACCATATTCTCATTGGGATAAAAGTAGTCTATCTGGCTAGTCAGAAAGATTGAAGAAATCCATTTGGGCCAATCAAAAGCATGGACAGTACATGCTTAATTAGCTTCTTGAAACTCTATTTTATCAATTCCTAAAAACAATTTGAAGACTAATTCCTAAAATTAGCCTAGTGATAAAATGAGCTCATACATGTATTACACGTAATCACAATACACCTACAAAAATATCATATTTCATCCAAATATTTATTATATATGCATGGAAAAGTAATAATCTAGGTAATTATAACATAAAATTAAATGCCTAACAAATATGTAAAAATGACCTCCTAATATTATGACATGCATATATTCACCAACCATAATCATACAAAAAAATATTTCTTTAAAAGATATATGTGGCATAACCATTTAATGAATAAGCAATGCAAAAATCCAGCAACTACAGTAGCTTTGAGCTGTGGTCCAAGAGATAAGATCATTGCATTGGTCTCTATGGTCTAGGGTTTAAATCAGGATCAAGCCTTTTCTTGAAAAAAAAAAACTTTGCTTGTACCCTGCTCGATTCGGCAGCGCCATCCCAGGCGCCCAGCTATAGAGCAGGCCTATGTCTGCTAGGCTCACAGCCAAATACAAGGTTTTTTTTTTTTATTATTATTATTATTATTTTTTTTTTACAGAGTTAGATTTAGAAAAATTATGGTCGGGTTTACAAAAAAAAAAAAAAAAACCTATTTAAAAAATATGCCCATACCAGTTTTCAACCCTAACCCGTTTAACCAAAAATTTGCAACCACTCATCCTCCTCCTACATCGGTTACAAAATTGTTCATCATAGAGAAATAAAAATTTTAGGCCATCGCCATAGTGCAGCAGCCACTAAAGGAAATGCCGCTCATTTGACAGTGTCATGGATGGCGCGAGCTTGCTGTGCCATTCTGATTACTGCGATATCGGTGCTCATTGCACCAAGCACCACTCTGCACGGTAGCGTTTCTCATGCCTTGCGCATGGTACAGCAGCCAGAGTCTAGCCTACTTGAAGCATAGTAGGGATGGGCAGCGAGGTCCTGCCACCCGTCCACCCATACCCCACTAGTTGCATCTCGCTTAGGTTGTCGGGCGTTCCAAGCATCAGTGTGCAGTGGGCACCCTCGCCTACACCCAAACAAACAAGCGGGGACAGGGTCTAGGCTGGGCTATAGCTCGCATCATTAGGCCCTGGCTTGTTCTTATTAGGCCCCAATCATCTACCTGTTACATATATATATATATTAAAACTACTTTCATTATTAAAACGACGTTATTTTGAAATTTAGTTGAGTACTATAAATTGAAACAAAACACGTTTGGTTACACAAACTATCACATCTCATCTCATCTCATCTCATCTAATCACTACAACTTTTTCAAACTGGCACACAAAATACAATAAACAATTCAACTATTTCAATTCCCAAAACAAAATTTTATTTTAATAATATTTTATTCAACTTTCGACTTTTATTTTACCTTATCTCATCTGTATGACCAAACGAGGCCTAAGTATCCTCTCCTCCTCTTCTTCTTGTCCTCTTCATCTTCTTGTCCTCTTCATCTTCTTGTCCTCTTCTTCTCTCCATTTTTTCTTCTTGAAATGCTCGGTTGACTTGTGACTCACTAAGTTGTGACTATGAGACACCAACATGGTGTCACCAACCACTGGCAACAATGTGGCCGTGGGTTAGAGGCCATGACCATTTGTGGTCATGGTTCTGTGCTCAGACCCACAAACTGGTCGTGGTCTTGCCATAGTAGTTGCCATTATTTTAAGTATATTATTGTTATGTCTTTGTAACTATTGGATACTGGATTTGTGGGTTTGTTGTTGTTTTCAGTTTGTTTTGAATTTTTTTGATGTTTTTCAGTTGTTTTTCCGATTTTGGTTTTGGATTTGTCGACTTTTTTGCTGTGGGAGGGCGGTGGGCAAACGGGGAAAATTGGCCCCAAGGTGTGGGGCCGGAGTCCTATGTCTAAAACCTCCCCTACACCCATGCCGGAGGCGGGGTGCGAGAAGGTGGTTATGTTTTTTCGAAGGGGCGACTTCCCAGGGATGAGGTGATGCTCTGACAGAGAAAGATGGGGCCAGCAAGCCACATGGTGGGCGCTGGCCCATACTCCCGTTGCGTCACGATAGGGTTTTAGCCTGGTCTACGTGAGCACGACGTGGTGCTCATTTGACACACTGTTCACGAACCCCCTGGTGGGGGCTGTGGCTCTAGAGCCAAAGACCGCTGGCAGTCCAGGTGGTGACTACTTGTGGATGACTGGGCTCATGGCCTGGCGCCACGAGCTCTGGGCACATGGGAGGTTGTGCCTCGTGCACTCGCACAGTGCCCAGTGGACTTGCATGCGGACGTGTTCTGTATGGAGGACCCCACTTGGCCCTGGTGACAAGGGTGAGCCGATCGGAGGCAAAAACTTCCGGCGGCCTAGGTGGTGCTAGCCGTGAGCCTTTCAGTCTTTGTGGGGTGGTATCTCGCGGTGGCCCGCCTTGCATGGCCTTTGGTTCCAATGACCACCCATCCATGGCAGAAAATTTCAGCGGCCGGTACGGTGGCCCTGTGTTCCCGCCTGCGGCTGTTGGCCACACATAGTAGAGTTGGAGTGCCGCTTGGGTGCACAAGACGTGCACTTGTTGAGTCTGCATGCATGGTACGTATATGCATGACATTGTACGTGCCATGCATGGCTTGTACATACGTGGTACTGTGCACTCAAGTGCACAATACCGTATGTGATATGCACAACATAGTGCACTGGTGGGCACTACTTGTCTAGCCGTTCAATTATTGTCCACATGTGCATATGCCTATGCATAAACCATATCCCCAAGCCTGGAAAGTAAGTGGCCCGGTCACTCGGACTGCAAGTGCTGTGTTATCTAAGCAACGCAAAGTTTACTCACCAGATCTTTAAATTAGTTTAATAAAAAATAAAAGTAATGAAGCATGGAGTACTTATTTGGAGGATGCTTCCTTCATCATTTGGAATTTATTCAGTACACTGGAAAGTCATCCTTCTTCCACCTTCATTGCGTTCTCCTTTTGTGTTATCACAGACTGTTCATCAGCTCTTCCTTCCATCACTTCAGTTCGTTCTTCTTCACATTGTGAGCTCTAAGAGCATGTTGCTGCCGGCATATGAAGGACACGCTAGTTATGGAACAACAGAGATCCTATAGATGACACCACTGTTGATGTCGTGTTCCGGTGTAGCTGTACGGTAGCGGTTCGTACATTCATAGCGGTGAATGGAAAATAAGTGCAGGGAAAGTAAAAAGAAATGGACACCAAGATTTACGTAATTCGACAATAGGCCTACGATGCTGTTCATGCATCGTTTTATACACGCCTACTTATTTATTCAGAAATTGGAAGGGAAATAGTACACGATCACATTGTAACACCCGGATCCAAAATGGGTATAGTTGGATTTTAGATTTTTATTTATTTATTTATTGGAGCTTGATGTTTTAAGTTTTTATTTTACCGACTTGAGTAGTGATTTTTTTTTTGTTTCTCTTTCGGTCTTTATTTTTTTTTTTTTTCCGTAAGTTGGTCTTTCTCGTGCACGTCGTGCATGCTCTCGCTCAACCCACTTTCATCCGCGCTCGCGTCCCTCTCTCTCGGCTCTCTAGGGTTTCACCTCTTATATATATAGACATTCATAGGTTTTTCCCATCTTATTAGAAACTGCCCAGACTCTAGCCGCCGCACCACCTTGGAATCGCAAGCCCGGCCTCCTTTCCCTCGGTTGCATGCACTCCCATACCGAGAGTCACCCCACATAAGCTAGCCCTCCGTCGTCCCTTTTACCGCCACCAGTGCACCCTCGTAAGCCTCTGATCAGCTAACCATCTCCACCGTGCACCGACCAGAATCCAAACGAAATCGACGCAACCGTGCATGCTTTGCATCTCCACGGATCACAACTCCACCTCGCCGTGCATCACCTTCTCTTGGCCATCACTGGAGTCCAGCTTCGCCGCCATACTCGACCTGCACCACCACCAGAGTGCTGAGAAACAACCATCTATAGAGTGAGTCGAAACTCCTCTGTTTTGAGTCCGAAAAACAGAGCATTTTTCCAGCCACCCTGAGCCGCTGAAAACACCCTCCACCGAAAGCTCCTCCGCGCTGTGCCCCCTCAGAAACTGCCAGGGAGGACGTCTCATCACCCCTGTCCGCCGCACGCTGCCTCTGTTTCCCCGGTAAACTCACGCCATTTCGGGTTGGTGTCTCCGTTCTCTCGGTATCTACCTCACTTTTCCCTCACCGTGTGCCTCTCTCACTCGTCTCCCTCTCTTGCTCTCGCAGCCAGTGACCAGGTGCCACCCCCCCTTTCGCCGTAGCCAACCACCAGCTCCACGCCGTCGTGCCCTCACCTCTCCGTAAGTGCTTCAGCTGCACTGTGTGGAGTTTTCTTTTCCGGCGCGTATATATATATATATATGTACCTGTACGTTACGTGAACTATAGGATGTATTATTACATTTTTACCCCTTAAAGCATAACTCTAGATTTATTGTTCGGGTGTTTAACTTTGTGAGTTTATATACGTGAACTGCATGTGTTTTCATAACAAAATATTTTTTTTTATGAAAATATTGATAAATTCTTGGAGTAATTGGTAAATGCAAAATCTTATTTTAAATCCTTTTTAAAAGAATATTTTTTTTGATTTAAACAAAAGTATGATCATCTACTTATAATGTTTTTAATATAGTTACGCTATTTTTTTAGTTTTATAATTTATAAATACATTGGAATTTAATGTTTTAGTCGGAGTTATTATATTGGATTTTGATGAGTTAGAAAGTGATGTTGGTATATTAGGAATACTGAGAATTTAGGTTTTTGAGGAATTAAAATAGGTTATTTTAGCATTTTAGGCTTAAATATTGAGATACGTGATTAATTGGAAATTTATGAGAAGTACGTGATTATTTTATAGGTGACGATTAATTATTATCCGACGCTTTTGAGGAATTTTCGAAAAAAGCTAAGAAGTCCAGGTAAGCGGGGTTCCTATACTAGACTTTGCATTTAAAATAAAATGAGCTGAGGTTATTTTTGGAAAATAGACATATTTGATGTTGAAAAGAAATTTGAACTGCCTCAGTTATTTGTTCTGCATTACTCATGAGATTCTGTTTAAGAAGAAATTATTTTCTGTCATGACTGGTGTAGACATGAGCTTATTTTTGACATTCTATTTCTGAACTTTGAAAAATAGAGCGAATATGAAATTTGTGCATAAATTATTTTGTGATATGATTTTTGTTCTGTTCTAAAGATTTTCTGTACTCTGATATGATCTGATGTGATTTCTGAAAACCTCTGGCATAACATTCTATTTCTGTTTCTGTTCCGTTCTGACCTCACCACGGGTGTAAAATTGTGGCCTCTGTTCGGGTTGGTACCAACTTTTCTGTTTCTGGTGCACCCACTTTGGAAACAAAGTGGTTTTCTGCGTGGTCTTTCCTATGTGCACACACGGGGCTCCGAGAATGAATAAGGGGAATATTCATATTCTGTTTCTGCTCGGTTAGCTATCGGGGTTTGCACAACCCTACCACGGGGGTTAAACATGGTATTTGTTCTGATTTGATAAGATAAGATGTGATGTTTCAGTTTATGCTATGCCAAAAGGATTTTTGATTATGAATATTTTCGATCTTTCGCTCTGATATTTTGATGACATGTTATGACGCTACATTTTGAAAACATTATTCTGTTTCTGCATTCTGAAAGAAAATATTTTGTTCTGCATTTTGTTTTCTGTAAATGCTCATGTTTACACACTAGTATATGTCCTCTGCTTACTGAGTTGTTGATAACTCACCCCTTATCTCCACATATTTTTCAGATATTTTTTATGGTTCAGCTGGAGAACAAGAGTAGAAAGTTTTAGCAGGTGTGATGATCAGAGTGGAATAAGTGCCGAGGGTACAAGTGCTTATTTGAGAGTCGTAGTTAGTAAACCAAATTTATGTTTCAGATATTTTGATTTGATGAGTTAAGGATAATTTCGAGTTTTAGAGAATTTTTAATTTATGTTATTGAGTTTTTATTTATCGTCCCCATGGAGGAATTTAGATATTTGGATTGATTAAATTGATCAATATTTTATTGGATTCTCCGGACTTTATATTGTACTATTTAAGTTGATTTGAGGTATTAAGAGTTAACTCTCCGGACCTCCGGAAACGGGGTGTTACACACATTCTTTCAACCCAGATTACACGGCCCACTCCGCAGTTTGCAATAAAGAATAGATTAAAAGATTGTGGAGGAGTACTTTTGAGTCTTTCTTTTGACATTTAGGCATTGTGAAGCATCCAAGAAATGTTTGGATATGCATAGAGATGATGTCGATTTGCCCCACTTCGCACTGTGTAATTAAGAATAAGGTAATACTATGAAAGAACCTTTCTTTTCTAATCTCTCAAGTTTTTACATCCCGTGTCCCCAAGCACCACTTTCTCTATAATTTGAGATTTATTTTATGGTTTTGATTAAAATATTCCTATGTCCGAATCCCTATTTTATGAAAAAGGTTTAGGAGATGAATAGTGGTTCCTCGTATATAGGAAATCATTATTCATCCTCTAAACCAGATTTTATCAATATTTTATTATAATAAATAAAATAAGTTATTCTTCCAATCATTTACACTTTCTGTCATACTCATATTTATTATAATTTCAAATAATAATTTTTAAAAAATTAATTAATTACGAAAATATAAAAATATTAATTTTAAAAATATTATCATATCCACACAAAAAAATTAAATTTTCGTTTGAAATATTCAATAGTTCAAAATATAAGAAAACATATTGAGTAGTTAAGTTTGTAAATGGAAGTGAAAGAAAAAATTAATAAAGAAAGAATATAGAAATATTATTTTGATAGAATAGAAAAATGATCGGAAATGAGATGTATGAAGTTTTTGAAAGATGAATAAAATTTAAGAAAAATTGTTAGAAAATGTACTTTTTAAATTAAATTATAAAAAAATTTATGGAGAATTGGATCAAATGCTCTCATCTCGTTTTCTTGATAGCCTTTAGGTAGTGGCCGGCATGTGCATATTTCTCTTGAAAGAAAAGTTTAATCCCTACTGTTTTGAGTTCAACAAGATATTTAGTACGACAATATAACATGTTAATGACTGAACCTTGTGCACTTTGTGTTGGACCCGACACGATATCTCCAATTAGCGTAACCTGCAACAACAAAATCAACTAGTTTCTATTAGCAAAGTCAAGTACACTAAACGGAACTCTATCAACAACTAATCTCATCGTGAGGCAAAAACGGAAAGATAGGCCTAAAATGTTACCTTATCCCTTTTACGGAGGAGTGCTGGTCGATCCTTTGGCCACCCGAAAACAAAAATCTACCTTCCTGGTTAAGCTTTAATAGGCAAGCGCAGATCTAGTAACAGACTGGTCGAACAAGCTGCTCCTAAAGCTTGGTATGAAAGACTCGTGGTTTATTGATTGAAAAAGGTTTTTTCAAAAGGAAAAATCGACACAACTATTTTCATTAAACACAAAAATGATGATAGTCTTTTGATAAAGATTTATGTGGTTGATATAATATTTGATACTACTAATAAAAATATGTGTCAAGTTTTTACTAAGAGTATGTAAGAAGAATTTGAGATGAGCATGATGGAAGAACTTAATTTCTTTCTCAGATAGCAAATCAAGCAAGCAAAAAATAAAAAATTTTATTTGAAAATTTACTCATTAAAAAATACCAAAAAAGAAAAGAAAAGAAAAGGCAATGAATAAAGAGTACTCTGTTTTTTCTGTGTTTTCTCAGTACACAGTCGATTACACAGAATTTCCAGAAATATTGCATGTCAGAGCATCCTTTCAGTTATAACAATATAACAAAGATGTTTACAGATGACTCTTCTGAAATATTTTCTCCTACACATAGACTCTTTATATGAATGGAGTGGACGCAGTACAGCTGGTGATGCTACTGCCTTAACATGAAATAACCGAGTATTAAAAAGAAGAAACGGAAAGGACGTGCGACAAGGGTGATCAGGAAATTACACACACCTACTTATTTTCAGGAAATTGGATGCGAAATACGCGATCACTTTTTTCAAACCAGATTACACGCCATGCATCGTATAAGATTAAACGATTGTGGAGGACTACTTTTGAGTCTTTCTTTTGACTTTTTGGCATGGTGAACCTTCCACGAAAATGGATGTCGATTAGCCCCACTTCGCATTGTGTGATGTGATTAAGTGTAAAATTCAAACACTAATATTTATAGTATGTACAAATATATTAATTATATAGACATGTGACAAGCACGTGAACCATAAAATAATTATGGTAATAATTCATGGTTTTGGCAGTTGATTTGGCTTACGTACATAGTATTTTCAACCAAAGAATAATAATGATGCATGGTTGTTCTCATGACATGAGGGTTCACACTACAACAAATTTTACTTTTAGAGACAAAATGTATTAGGGACGAATTTAATTTCATCCCTAAAAATACTAATTTGGGATGAAATTTAAATTTCATCTCAAAACATGGATGACGTTCTCAAGGCGTTGGAATGGATAAATATCCATTCGAATTACATCTTTTGTGACAAAATATATTGTTTCAAAATTATAAATATGTTCGAACAGCCAAAAATATATTCGAACAGCGAGTTAACATCTGTTCGAATGGTTTAGTCTCTGTTCAAACAAAAATCTTGGCGGGAAAGTACATGCTGCCATCATATGGAGGAGCCAAAGAGTCCAGCATCATCTGACGAACCTTATCCTCTGTGAGACCGTCATCTGCTGGAGTATCGTCCTCTCTATCACCCTCACCAATTGTCCCTACCTTTGGCACAGGCGTTGCAGCTGGTGCAGGTCTGCGATACCAATAAAATCATAAGTAACAGAGGGGGAGATAGCAATACTCACTCCCCGAATGGTAAAGGTGAAGGAATATGCATCAACCTCCATCTCGCCCATGGTACGATAGAACTCACCGACCATGTCCAAATAGGGAACACCCCTTTGCTGACAGACCCGTGCTCATCCTCGGTGGGTGATGATGGGGTATATGCTTTGTCCATCCCACACAATATTGCGAAAGTCATCTAGAATGATCTTCCGCTTGACCAATATTGGTCTCCGCGGCTGAGCACTAGCTTCTCCACTAGGTTAGCCAGCTTCTCAACCACGTTTTCGTCCAGTAGCTCCCTTTAGTTCATTGTTAATCATAAAGCCACAATGAATATAAATAAAATATTAATAAAATTGTGCAAACATATTATATTAAAGAAATATGTTGGAATTGAATAGAAACATTTCGTTCGAACAGTAAATATTCTGTTCGAACTAACAATAAGTACAATCTAAAAGCTAACCACTAAGTTCGAACTAAACACACATATATTCGATTGAAATAGAATCTCATTCGAACAATACTAAATCTTCACTGTTTAGCCAAAAGGACAATATCAGTTTGAACATAAATTATATCCGTTCGAACTCTTCTTAATTAAAGGAATATTCTGTTCTAATGAAAAACTATCATATTCGAACACTGCAATGGTTGTTTGGTAACTAAGCATTCAAATGATGTCGAATCCGTTCGAACGCAAACTTGCTAAACAACCATGGTTGAGTCAACTCAGCGCCGAATGTAAAAGCCACCTAAACATATGCAAAGCCTAGTTTAAATCGGTAGAAATCGTTAAGGAGTGAAGCCCATCATTTCTTCCAATTAATTGCTATGTGCGGAAATGAATATTATATAGTATATAATATTATATAGTACACATATATTACTAATATGAATATGATCTATAGTATAGTATTTGTATAGTGTTAGTATATACACTAAGTATAATATAGTATACTTATCAAGGGCATACCTATCACGCGCCACCGGGAAGCCATGTTAGAACCCCTAGGAAAGTGGCCTCGGGACAAGCCTCAACATTGACCTTGGAGGGCAAGGACAACACCTCGGCAAGCCTATATGCATGACTTGGCTCGTGCTGTGTCACGCCCGGGGAACCCAGCATGCATGCATGCCTTGGCTCGCGCGCTGACACGCACGGGGTGCCCAGCATGCGGGCCACCGAGGTTAAGGGGCGCACGCCCATGCGCACGGCCCTTGCGCGCACCTGCACACGCCGCTGGTAGCTCACCAAGCTGCGGCACCTCTTGTGCTCGCGCGCCACCGTCGCACCACCATTGGCTGTCATTTTTTCACCACATCATCCTCGACCACCTAGCAACCCATTGGACCCAACCCCAGCTCTGATTCGTCACCGGTGAAGCACATCCAACTCCGTTTCCGTTTTGGGTATTTTTGCACTTCAACCACCATTTGCGCCGCCACCCACTGCCAACTACCACCACCATTAGCTTCACCGACCTCCCTAGGCCCTATCCTATCAATCTCGGGTCTTCGTTTGCACCCGTTCAGAAGTGGGTTTTTGAGACCCACGGCCACAGTGCATTTGGCACTGTTTTGTTGCTGCGTGCTGCTTCTTACACCTCCATGATCCTCTGGAAATTATTATATAGCACTGTAAGTATTTTCCAAAGAATTCTTGTGAATTTAATGTATTTATGTACTAACACATTACACTGTACTTGAACTGTTGATTGGTTTTGCCGGACTGAGTCCGAGGAGTACGGGGGTAGGATGGATTGGTGAATTGAGTTGTTTGATTGGATTTGTTGGGATTGGTTATTGATGGTTGTTGATTAGTGTCGGTACATGTACATTTTATGATTTCATGCATGATCATGTTTGAAAGGAAACTGGGTTTTCGTGTATTGCATTCATATTCATGTGTTTATTAAAAACTGGGTTTTCATATGAAATGATTTGTTGGGTGCGTATGTATCATGAACCCCAAGCCGAGATGGGGTATTATTATCTAGGTGGAGCTCCTCTGGTCACTCGGGAGCATAATATACTGAGTGACGTCCCCTGAATTGTCGCCGGGCGACAATGGGATCGGACGAGAGGGTCTCGTGCCGACTCCGTGGTCCTTCTGCTGGCGGGGACTAGAGGATGCTTGGCCACGTACGCGCTGGGCGCAGAACTGGGCATCGCTCGTTGTGTAGTGGATGTTTTACCACGAACGTGTTGAGCACGGAAATGGGCATCGCTACGAAGCCAGGGTGTGCGGATGGCCCATAGGGGAGATCATGGTGCATACATTAAAAATGGACTATTTTCTGGGAAAATAGAGTGCGTTGGATTTTGTGTAAACCATTTTCTGAGAAAAATGTGTTATAGATATTTTTGGGCCAACTGGGATTTTGGCGTGTGTTGGAAATGTTCATTGTCGGGGAAAATGATATTTTGGACATAATGCGTATTTTATCATATGCATGCATGTTGGTTGCATTAAATGCATTTTTATTCATGGGGATTGTTTGGGTTATACTTACCTGCGGTATCGTGTTTGGTAACGCAGATTTTGATGCAGAGGAGGATGAGAGTGAGCCTGAGGAGACAGCTCTGCCTGAATAGTGATTTGAGATCACTCATTTGTTATTTGGGACATGTGTTAAACTTTATTTTTGGATGACTGTATAACTACTATTTAAACCTCTACTGATGTTTAGATTGTATTTAAATTCTGGTACTTAGTTGACTAATCCGCTGCATTAGTTCTGTACACTATTGCATGTACACACACTTGACACTTATGTCGGGATGCGTGACCATGTTGTCATCATCCGGGTGTCTCGATCCCCATGTTTTTATTTAAGGGGGGTTGGGGGCGCCACAGGTGGTATCAGAGCAGTTCGGCTCTGGGTAAAACAACATGTCCCTTAGGATAGTACTTGAAATTATTTTTATTATTATTATTATTTATTATTTTAAAATAATTTTTTTAAAAGTGTGGTAAGTTAAATTATTTAATTTATATTATGAGTTTATGATTATTTTATTTTATGTTTGATTGTATTTATGTTATTTTATGTTATTGTATTCTTATTATGTTGCTTTTGGGTCGTGATTGATTTGTCCAGGAATTTAAGTGGGGTTGAGGATTACTCTTGACAGGAAAATGGTGAGACCAAGGAGGCCAATTGATGTGCCCGAGGATGAGTTACCTAGGGGTGATGGGAACTACGCCATGGCTAGGCCGTTGAATAGGATGACGGAATTTCTCTAGCAGAACTTCCGACCACAGCAGGGTGACCAGAGTAGGGCAGTGCAGACTGGATGCACCAATGAGCGCTTCTTGGCGCATAGGACCCCTGCCTTTATTGGGGATGAGGATCCATTAAAGTCCAGAAGATGGATTGAAGACCTTGAGAGGACGTTTGAAGTATGTGGGTGCATTGAAGCCCAGATGGTATTGTATGGGAGTTATATGCTGCAAGGTGAAGCAGCTAATTGGTGGCAGACGAAGCGGCAACTCCTAGAAATGGAGTTGGGATCTTTTGCTGCAGTGTCATGGCAGCGTTTTAAGAAGGAATTTGACGACCGTTTCTTCCCTATTTCGGTGAGACGACAAAAGGCTAGAGAGTTCAATGATTTGGTTCAAGGTGATATGACGGTTGAACAATATGCAAGGAAATTCATGGAGCTTGGGCAGTTCGCTCCTCACCTCATTGCCACCAAAGAGTTGCGAGTTGAGCGTTTTCAGGAGGGTCTGCGCCACGATATACGTAGACAAGTGGCTTGTCTTCAGATTATGGAATTTCAGAAGTTGGTGGACTTGGCCAGTATCACAGTGCGGGAGAATAACTTTGCAGTGGGCTCCCCTCCGGGCCAGAAAAGGCGGAGTTTTGTTGGCGAGGGAAGCAGTTCTGGATCTCCACAAAAGATTGTTCAGAGGACTGGGGCCCGTTCACAGACAACCTCCGGTGTTCGTGCTAGAGGCCAGACTCCAGTGTGCCCTAGGTGTAGTAGAGCTCATGAGGGCGAATGTGGTCAGCGGGGAATTCAGTGTTTTAGATGTGGCCAGCCGGGTCACTTTGCTCATGAGTGCCCCAATCAAGCTCAAGGAGGTAGAGGAGGACGACGTGGTGGCAGGGACGGCCAGAGGCAATTGGTTCAAGCACGGGTCTATGCTATGACCCCAGGTGATGTGGACCATAAGGATCCAGAGACCCACGATGCAGGGGTGATTACTGGTACGTTTTCTAGTTTAAATTTTTCGGATTTGTTGTTTGGTATGAGTTGCTTGTTAAATTTCACTGGTGTGTGTTAGCTTCAAGTAGAGTTCGTATATATGATTTTTATGCATGTACCCTGTTTGATTCTGGGGCGTCTCAATCCTTTGTGTCCGCTACGTTTGCACAGATGTGCAACTTAATCACAGAACCTCTACCACAATCCTTGGTGGTGGCTCTTCCCAATGGCGAGATTGTGTGTTGCTCCAAGGTTGCTTTGGGTTGTCCTTTGGTTTTTGGTGAAAAGACACTTGAGGCAGATTTAATTGTATTCAAGTTGTTGGGGTTTGATATAATCCTGGGTATGGATTGGCTGCATCATTATTGTGCAAACATAAATTGTAGAAGTCGGGTGATTGGCTTGCAGCTTCCGGAAGGAGACTATTTGGAATTTATGGGAAGTAAATTGAAAGCGAAACCGGTAGTTATATCGGCTGTTCAAGCAAGGAAGGATATAGCTTGTGGTGCAGATGCTTATTTGGTTCAAGTGGTGTCTACACCGTCTGAGAAGAGGTCTATAGTGGATATTCCAGTTGTGGAAGAATTTCCTGATGTGTTCGTGGACGAGTTACCCGGGCTGCCTCCAGTTCGGAAGATGGAATTTTCTATTGATCTGGAACCTGGGGCGGCTCCTGTGCATAAGGCTCCTTACCGCATGGCACCGGCCGAGTTAAAGGAGTTGAAGACTCAATTGCAATAATTGGTTGATAAGGGGTTTATTCAGCCTAGTACTTTGCCGTGGGGAGCACCTGTTTTATTTGTCAAGAAGAAGGATGGTACTCTCAGAATGTGTATAGACTATCGTGAGCTTAACAAGGTGACCATCAAGAACAAATACCCACTTCCTAGAATTGACGACTTATTTGATCAGCTTCAAGGGGCAGCCATCTTCTCGAAGATTGACTTGAGATCAGGATACCATCAGTTGAGAATAAGAGACAAGGATGTACCTAAGACCGCTTTTAGAACGAGGTATGGGCATTACGAATTTAAAGTGATGTCTTTTGGGTTAGCTAATGCCCTTACCGCTTTTATGGATCTGATGAATTGGGTGTTTCGTACCTTTTTGGATTCTTTTGTGGTGGTGTTTCTTGATGACATTCTGATTTATTCTTGGGACTACGAAGAACATGCTTGTCATCTTCATTTGGTACTTGGGAAATTAAAAGAGCATCAGTTGTATGCCAAACTGAGTAAGTACGAATTTTGGTTGCGAGAAGTTAAGTTTCTTGGTCATGTGATTTCCCAAGAGGGAGTGGCAGTAGATTCAAGTAAAGTGGAAGCGGTATTGTCATGGCCTCGCCCGTCAACAGTACGTGAGATACGGAGTTTTCTGGGACTTGCCTGCTATTATCGAAGATTTGTGGAGGGATTTTCTCGATTAGTCAGACCTCTCACTGCCTTGACTAAGAAGAATACAGAGTTTATATGGTCAGATAGATGCGAGAGAAGCTTCTTAGAGTTGAAGAAGCGGTTGACAACTGCACCTATTTTGGCACTCCTGGAGCCACACAAGCCCTTTGTGATTTTTAGTGATGCATCCAAGTTTGGGTTGGGATGTGTTCTTATGCAAGAGGGACGAGTTGTTGCTTATGCATCTCGTCAGCTAAAAACCCATGAGGAATTATCCCACACATGATTTGGAATTGGCGGCTATAGTTTTTGCTCTTAAGATTTGGCAGCATTATCTATATGGTGAAATCTGTGAAGTTTACACCGATCATAAGAGTTTGAAACACTTGTTTACCCAGAACAATCTCAATATGAGGCAGAGGCGGTGGTTGGAATTGGTTAGCGACTACCAATGCGAGATCAAGTATCATCCAGGAAAGGCGAATCTAGTCGCTGATGCTTTGAGTAGAAAGTCTCAACAAGTGGACGAGGCAGAGTCATCAGGTTTGGACTCTCTCCTCTGTGGGATGAGAAGACTTCTTATTGAGAGCTCACAACAAGAGGAATTGTTATCTTTAGATTTAGATGTCCGAGTAGTTGATTTTGAAGAATTGAAGACTCTCCAAAGGAAAGATTCTAAGTTGTTAGCTATCAGAAAAAGAGTCAGGAAGTCTAGAGGACCCTTGCATTACAGCTTGGATAAGGATGGTATCCTTCAGTTTCGGGATAGTAGAGTGATTCCCCAAGACTCAGAATTTAAAGAGCGAATTTTGGCAGAAGCTCATGCGGCTCCCTATTCAGTTCATCCTGTAGCACAAAAATGTACCGAGATTTAAAGAGAAATTTCTAGTGGGAATGGATGAAAATGGATATCGCCATGTTTATTGAGAAATGTGACACGTGTCGTCAAGTCAAGGCTGAGCATCAAAGACCTGCTAGTAGACTGCAACCTCTCCCTATTCCCGAGTGGAAATGGGATGATATTTGTATGGACTTTGTTGTAGGCTTGCCGAGGACCCCTAGTGGGAAGAACTCAATTTGGGTGATTGTTGATCGGTTGACCAAGAATGCTCATTTCTTGCCTATCATTAATACAGACTCCTTGGGTAAGTTTACTCGATTGTATGTCAAAGAGATAGCGCGTTTGCACGGTATACCTAGAAGTATTGTATCGGATCGGGACCCGCGGTTCACCTCTCATTTTTGGAAAAGTTTGCAAGCAGCTTTAGGCACAAAGTTGAAGTTCAGTACTGCATATCATCCTCAAACAGACGGTCAATCAGAGCGCACTATTCAGACTCTGGAGGATATGTTGCGGTCTTGTGTAATGGAATTTCAAGGAAGTTGGGAGAATCATCTGTCGTTAATTGAGTTTGCTTATAATGATAGCTTCATTCCTCCATCCAAATGGCTCCGTATGAAGCTTTGTATGGAAGGAAGTGCAGATCGCCCTTGTGTTGGGATGAAGTTGGTGAGAGTAAAGTAATTGGGCCTAAGATAATCCAAGAAATGAAGGATCAAGTTCAATGTATAAGGAAGAAAATGGCGGAAGCGCAAAGTCGCCAGAAGAGTTATGCAGATACAAGAATAAGAGACTTATCCTTTGAAGTAGGCGATTGGGTTTATCTCAAAGTCTCTCCTATGAAAGGCGTTAAGCGCTTCGGTAAGAAAGGAAAGCTTAGTCCGAGGTATGTTGGCCCTTTTCAAATCATAGAGAAGGTAGGGCTTGTTGCTTATAGAGTTGTCATGCCGGACTATTTTGGGGATGTTCATGATGTGTTCCATGTGTCATCGTTGAAGAAAAGTTTTGGTCAACAAGAGCCACGTTTTGTTGACCCTGGACATGTTCAACTTCAGCCTGACCTTATGAAGTTGCCCCAACACAGATTGTGGATTGGAAAGAGCAAAGATTAAGGTCCAAGTCAATACCTTTGGTGAAAGTAGCATGGGGTGATCATTTGGCTCAAGATTTCTCTTGGGAGAGAGAAGCCGACATGAGGGAGCAATATCCATATTTGTTTGATTGACTCTAGCGGTATGTTCCTTATGTCTTCTCTTAGTCGAATCTTGATCCTGTCTTAGTTTAATATTTGACCTTGCCAATTTGAAATTTTTATTTAAGGGGGGAGGTTGTAACACCCCGTATTTTAGTGTATTTTTAATGGAGGAATTATTTTTATTGATTCAGAATTTATTCTCTTGTTTTATAATTATTGGATTTTTAATTGGGTTATTTTTATGATTTTTAGTTTACGAAAATTATTTTTGAAGTGTTTTCTTTAAATTAATTATTGTTATGTGTTTAAATTTCTTCTCGAATTAAATTAACTTAGTATTGGGTTTAATTATTTATTTTCATTTTAATCACTGCGTTTGAAATATTTTATTTCACTAGCTGTTTTAAAATCGTTTCCGTTGGATCATTTTTGTGACCCAAGATGTTAGGATTGTACCTCATTTCTTTCCCTACATTTTTCTTTTTCCTCTTTCTCTTCTTCCTTTTTCTTTCTCTTTCTTCTTTTCTTCTTTTTTTCTTTCTTCTTTCTTCTTTCTTCTCCTTCGGCTTCTCTCCTGCGCAACCCGGCCACCTCTCTCTCTCCGTCCGATCCTTCTTCTCCACCCAGCGATGCCGTGAGCCGGCCACCGGCGAACACTTCCCTCCGTTCCCATCTCCTCCTTCGCCGCCGATAGCTCCCACGCGCACGACCAAGCCACGGCACCTCTTGTGCTCGCGCGCCACCGTCGCACCACCATTGGCCGCCATTTCTTCATCACATCATCCTCGACCTCCTAGCAACCTATTGGACCCAACCCCAGCTCCGATCCATCACCGGTGAAGTACATCCAACTCCATTTTTGTTTTGGGTATTTTTGCACTTCAACCACCATTTGCGCCGCCACCCACGGCCAACCACCACCACCACTAGCTTCACCGACCTCCCTAGGCCCTATCCTATCAATCTAGGGTCTTCGTTTGCACCCGTTCAAAAGTGAGTTTTTGAGACCCACGGCCACAGTGCATTTGGCACTGTTTTGTTGCTGCGTGCTACTTCTTACACCTCCGTGATCCTCCAGAAATTATTATATAGCACTGTAAGTATTTTCCAAAGAATTCTTGTGAACTTAATATGTTTATGCACTAACACATTACACTATATTTGAACTGTTGATTGGTTTTGCCGGACTGAGTAGGAGGAGTACGGGGGTCGGATGGATTGGTGAATGGAGTTGTTTGATTGGATTTGTTGGGATTGGTTATTGATGGTCGTTGATTAGTGTCGGTACACGTACATTTCATGATTTCATGCATGATCATGTTTGTAAAGGAAACTGAGTTTTCGTGTACTGAATTCATGTTCATGTGTTTATTGAAAACTGGGTTTTCATGTGAAATGATTTGTTGGGTGCGTGTGTATCACGAATCCCAAGCCAAGATGGGGTATTATCTTGGTGGAGCTCCTCTGGGCACTCGAGAGCGTAATATATTGAGTGACGTTCCCTAGATTGTCGCCGGGTGACAATGGGATCGGACGAGAGGGTCTCGTGCTGACTCCGTGGTCCTTCTGCTGGCGGGGACTAGAGGATGCTTGGCCACGTACGCGCCGGGCGCAGAACTGGGCATCGCTTGTTGTGTAGTTGATGTTTTACCACAAACGTGTTGGGCGTGGAAGTGGGCATCGCTACGAAGCCAGGGTGTGCGGATGACCCATAGGGGTGATCATGGTGTATACGTTAAAAATAGACTATTTTCTGGGAAAATAGATTGCGTTGGATTTTATGTAAACTATTTTCTGGGAAAATGTGTTATGGACATTTTTGGGCTAACTGGGATTTTGGCGTGTGTTGGAAATGTTTATTTTCGGGGAAAATGATGTTTTGGACATAATGCGTATTTTATCATTTGCATACATGTTGGTTGCATTAAATGCATTTTTATTCCTGAGGATTGTTTGGGTTATACTTACTTGCGTTACCGTGTTTGGTTACTCAGATTTTGATGCTGAGGAAGAGACGGTTCCGCCTAAGGAGTGATTTGAATGCTTTAGGTACCCATATTGCCATAATTGTCATTGTATGCTTTCTTCTAATAGGACAAGCATGATAATTATGACCATTTCTATTACAAAAATTATAGATAATATGTGACATATATGAAGAACTTGAATGATTATAATAGTATATTTCTTTGAACAATTTATTTTTATGGAAAAAAGTTTGAATACTGGATTTTGATCTAGAAGGATTATCAAAGATGTTTTTATAAGGTTTGTTTTTTTGTTTTGGCATGTATCCCATGCCTGCCTTGTCAAAAACACATTTTTGACTACCAAGATGTTTTTCAAAATTTCTTATTCCATTTGTAAAGTTTTCAACAATCTTTTATAAATCAATATGTTCATCAATTTATGATTTTCATATTTCAAAACGGTGTTTTCTTTTCTTAAAACATTAATTTCATTTGTTAAAGAAGAATTTTTTTTTTCAAAGTAGCATTTTGATACCCAATTTCTCAAGTTCCTCATATAACTCTTCCAAAACATTTTGCAATTTCTCGTATAAAAGATTTTCAATATTGTCAAGATTTGTTACCTCGAGGTCATCTTTAGCCATAAGACAAAACTTGCTGATTCTCCATTGCTTGCTTCACTATCTAAGCTACTTGAATCATCATCCCATGTAGCTTTCATTGCTTTCTTGCCCTTGTTTCGATTTTTGCTTAGCAGAGGACAATCTGCCTTGATATGTCCAGGCTTATTGCATTTGTAACAAGTTAAAGAGTCATTTTTACATGTATCTTTCGTGGAAAACGTTTTAAACGATTTCCTTGAAGGAGCTTTATTTAATTTTAAAAATCTCTTAATTCTCCTTGTTATCATCGCAACTTCTTCATCTTTATCGTCAATTCCCTCATCTTTGTCACTTTCGCTTTCATGAGAAACAACTTTAAGTGAAACATTCTTCTTTAGCCTTCCTTCTTCTTATCCTCTTTTCAATGTATACTCATGGGTGGTAAGTGACTCGATGAGTTCATTTACTTCGAGTTTCTTAAGATCTCTAGCTTCAAGAATCACTATCATTTTTTATTTCCAGCATTTTGCCAGAGAGTTGAGAATTGTTCGTACTATCTCCAAGCTGGAATAAACCTTGCTAAGAGTTGTCAAGCCGTTCGTTTATAATGTTAGTAAAACTAGTGTACATGGTAGAAATAGATTCATCTTCATTCATTTTAAACATTTCATATTCATGTGTAGGAATATAGATTTTTGATTCCTTGACTTTCGAGGTTCCTTCATAAGTTACTTCCAAGTTATCCCAAATTTCCTTTGTCGTCTTGTAAGTCATTATTCTATTGAACTCATTCCCATTAAGAGCATTATATAAGAAATTTATAGTCGTTGAATTCAATGTTAGAATTCTCTCATCTTCACGATCAAATTCTTCTTCTTCCTTTTTAACCTTTACCCTATCAACAACTTTTATTGGGATATAAGGTTCATTTACAAAGCATTTCCAAATTTGTCAACCATGAACCTAGTGGAATATTTTCATTCTAACTTTCCAGAATATGTAATTATCTCCAAAAAATCTACTGGATCGACATTCACCAAAGGCAGCTGCACGTTAGCCATAAGATTTTAACTCAAAAGATAGTTAATCTTATAAAGAAGCTATTACTCTGATACCAATTGTTGCCCTGATGACTAACACAAGAGGGGGTGAATTGAGTTATATTTAAAAATTAACAATTATAAACCAAAAACACAATATAAAATATGAACAAAATATGAAATAACCGGAAATATAAAGAGTAAGGGTAAAAAAGAAGCAAACTCAGTATTTTAATGAGGTTCAGCCCTACTGCCTACGTCCTTGCCTCAAGCTACCCCTTGAGAATTCCTGAATTCACTATTCAACCTCCTTCAAGTGGAGATAGAAACCTATTACACCATTGAGCAGTACTGCTATAAAGAATCCGTATAGAACACCTTCTACACTTGTAATCACCTAGCACATTGTGATTCAACTATTCCCTATGTACAATACCTTATACACGCACAAGGTTTATACACACCCTTTTTGTAACACCCCGTTCCTGGAGGTCCGGAGAGTTAGCTCTTAATACTTAAAATTAACTTAAATAACACAACTATAAAATCCAGAAAATCCCATAAAATATTAATCCATTTAATCAATCCAAAAATCTAAGTTCCTCCATGGCGAAAATAAAGAAATCCCCAATAACATAAATTAGAAATTCTCCAAAAAACTCGAAAACATCCTCAACTCATCAAATCAAATACCCGAAAAATTAATTAGTTTACTAACTACGACTCTCACATAAGCATTTGTACCCTCAGTCACTTATTCCACTACGGTCATCACACATTGCTAAACTTTCTACTCTTGTTCTCCAGCTGAAGCATCAAAATTATCTAAAAAATATATGGAGATAAGGGGTGAGTTATCAACAACTCAGTAAGCAGAGAACATATACCAGTGTGTAAACATGAGCATTTACAGAAATCAGAATGCAGAACAAAACATTTTCATTTTCAGAGTGCGGAAGCAAAACATGTTATCAAAATATCAGAGCAAAAATTTAGAAATAATCTCATTCAAAAATATTCTTTGGCATAGCATAAATGATCATCATCATCATCAGAACATCATATCAGAACAGAGACCATGTATAACCCCCGTGGTAGGGTTGTGCATCTGCGGATAGCCAAGCAGAACATAAAACACTCTGTCACCAAGGTGTGCACTAAAAACAAAGACCACTACTATAACCCGTGGCAGGGCCGTATCCATTATTATTACCCGTGGTTGGGCCGTATCCACTATTATAACCCGTGGTTGGGCCGTATCCACTATTATTACCCGTGGTTGGGCCATATGCCACTATTATCACCCGTGGCAGGGCCGTAACTGAACAGAGCGGAAACAGAATCAAATTCAGAATCAGAGAGTCATGCCAAAGGTTTTCAGAAATCACGTCTTATCCAAACAATGTACTGAACAAAATCATATCACAACATTATTTATGCACAAATTTCATATTCGCTCCTTTTTCAAAGTTCAGGAACAGAATGTCAAAAATAAGCTCATGTCTACACCAGTCATGACAGAAAATATGTTCTTCTTAAATAGAATCTCATGACTAATGCAGAATAAATATCTGAGGTTGTTTTCAAATTTCTTGTCATAGCAAAACATGCACATTTTCTGAAAAGGACCTCAATTCTTTTTATTTAATGCAAAGTCTAGCATAGGAATCCCGCTTACCTGAACTTCCTAGCTTTTTCGGAATTTTCCTCAAAATGTCGAACAATAATTAATCATCACCTAAAAAATAATCACGTAATTTTAGTAAATTTCCAATTAATCACATACTTCAATATTTAATCCTAAAATTTTAAAATAACCTATTTTAATCTTTCAATACCTAAAAATCCTCATAACCTTAAAATACCACAACTTTCCAAAATCCTCATTATCCACTTAATAAAACATAAATCCATCTCAAAACTCAACTTCAATTAAAGACAAGTCTGAGCTACAAAAGCTTTTGTAAAACACAAGCTAAACATAAAACCAAACCCAAACCTAAAACAAGGCCCATTCAAAACCCATTTTAAAAAAAATACATTCAAATCCTACTTGGCTTAAGGGCAAAATGGTAATCTCATAAATATCTCCCCCTACCCACTAATTTCATGTAATTGCAGCACTTAGAACCATATATTTCCGAAACTCACAAGTGAGGGAAGATGTGCGACAGGAGCTCACCGTGAAGGAAGGAGATCGTGGTGGAGCTGAGTTGTGGTGGGCGGAGGCTGTCCCAACGGCAGCGCACTGAAAGAGAGAGAGAGAGAGAGAGAGAGAGAGAGAGAGCTAAAGGAAGGTAGAGCTGGAAATCGAGGGATAGAGAGAAATCTCACATACGGGCAACGCGTGGGATGGGCGGTGTTTGGTGGTGATGAAAGGTTCTTCGGCTCTCTCTGTTGCAGCTGTCTGCAGCGACTTGTCCTCACTATTGGTTGTCGGTGGTTGCGCAAGGAGGAGCCATGTCATGCGAAGTTTTCGAGGGGGGGGGGCACCCTTTAACGTAGAGAGAGTGAGAGATGATGCTGGCCAGTGGTTGATCCACGATGGACGGCGATGCAAACATGCTAGAACTTGAAAGGAGGGGACTGGTAGCGGCTTGGTGGTAAAACCCGTCTCACGGTGGGGGAAAATGGAGTGCTCAGTTTTGATGATTAAAAACAGGGGCTAACCGAGTGATGGAGTGGATGTGCGGCCTCCATAGCAGCGTCTTACGGTGGTGTTGTCATGCTTGTGGGTGGTTGCAGTTTATGGAAAGGAATTGAGGTAGCTGCCCGTTTCAAGTTTTAGGCAGTTTCTCCATGCAGTAGATGAATACGTGTATATATATATATAGAGGTGAGGATAAAACCCTAGAGATAAGAGAGGAAAGAGACCTGCATAAGATTGCTTATGACTGGCGGAAAGAGACATGAAAAATGGTGGGGAGTTTCTAAATAAAACAACAGCCGTTGGGTTTCTTAGTTTAATAAAATAAAGGGCGCGTGTCTTGGGGTTATCGGGTAGAGCCACTTTTAACAAATCTGGCCGTGAATAACTAAAAAGAATAAATAACTAAAAGGGCTCTACTATTAGATTTTGAGTCACGAACCAAACCCTGTAATATTTCAACTTTTTTCTAAAAGAAATACCGGCCCATAAAATATTCGACAAAACAACTATTTTCCATACATATAAATCCAAAATAATTTTAGAAAACGGTTTAGTGCTAGGCCCGGGTGTTACACTTTTACTGATACAAAAGCTAACAGTGGGTTGGTTATCAGAAAACACTCTTAAATGAGTGAAATAAGAATAATACATCGCAAACTATATCTCTCTCAAAATGAACAAGGGTTAAGGCTCAATGCTTAGAGAAGAAAGATTGAAAGCTTTGAATGAATGTTGTAAAACTTGCAATTGATGTTTGTATGCTCTTGTTGTAATTTTGAAAATCTCAATTGAGCTATTTATAGGTATATGAGACTTCATTTTCAAATTTAAAAATATTCACATGTCAAAAGGAAGCACCAATCACTTTTCAAAATTTTTAAATAAAAGTTTCTTATTTTTGTAATTGTTAAAGAAAACATCATTCACTTTTCAAATTTCTCAAATCAAATCTTATACTTTTCGCATATGACAAAATGAGCATTATTTACTTTTCAAAATTTTCAAATGGAATCATCTACCTTTTGCATATGTCAAAAAGAGCATCAATCACTTTTCAAAAATCTCAAACAAAACATGCACATGTGAAGATGACAATGAATCATCTTTCAAAACTTCAAATTTCAAAATTTTAATAGTTCAAATATATCATTCACATGTGGAAAAATGTCTCTAAGAGCTTTATTTGTGAGCTTGTTCCCTTTCTTGGTCATGCTTGGTCAGTTGATGTGCTTGGCTCCATTGTGTAGACAACTTGAGTTTGAGTCTCCTTTATGCTTGAATTCATTTGTTATCATCGAAATATAGATGTAGATATATAATTATATGAAACTTGAAACATTGGGTTCAATAGCTAAACAAGGGCTTATGGATGTTATGGTTGCTCACGTGGGTGGCAACGATGGCCTAGGTGGTTGAGGGTGTGGTGGGGCTTAGCAAGGCTGAGCTTCCCAACGAGCTATGCTGTCATGGCTAAGATGTGAGTTGTGGTTGTTGCTTCTACTACTAATTTATGTTGCTTCCATGAGGGGGAAAGTGAAGGTATGGTGGTTTGTTGTGGAGGAGCTATGCGATGGTTGTCCGATGGTGGTGGGTCCTTGTGTTTGGGGGTTGTCATCGACTGAGGGTAGCTCATAGTGGTTTGGGATTCAAAGGAATTAGAAGAAATAACAAGAACCATGGTGTTTCAATTGTGTGTAATCGGCAATGATCTGCTTTGCTCAACTTCGATATCGAAGTGCTGTGTGAGAGAGATATTGGGTTCGGTAAGGCGTTAGTTGGAAATTGAGTGGAAATTAGGTAAATTAAAAGAAAAGAACTTGAGAAAGGGGTTGTTAGAGCATTAGCATCGGATTGATCATCCCAATCTTCAAAATTTGACTAATATGAAACTTTTTAACTTTTAGATAAAAATCTCATATATACAATACAACATTCTAACACTGCCAACACTGCCTGCTATAATCCAACAATCCAACACAAATAACAGTCACAATCCAACACTGCCTACTATATCCCATATGAGAAAATCAAATGATCAAAAGCACTAAATTATATAGATGATCAAGGCCAAAAAAAAAAAGGAATTTCACCAACATATAATAGCCCCACATCTAGCAATAGTTGTTACCCAAAATAACAGCCCAATAGCCACCACAGTGAACAACATGTAATGACTAGCCCCTTTGTTCGAGCCCATAGTCCCATAAACCTCCCTGATCAGTAAACAACATGTAGAGCCTAGCCCCTTTGTTCGAGTCCATAGAGGAGCTCGAAAAAGCAACCACCATGGTGAACAACCAGATCAAGGTATAAGATTGAGTTTCTATATACTGTGTACATACATGTTCCACAAAAAACCTTAGGCAATGAATATTGAGCAAAAATAAAACCACATTTTCACCCAAATCTTGCTTAACACAAATTAAACCTAAGAGTAAGAGAATAAGATAAAATTAAACCCATGGGATTCAATTTTGAGAAGGGCCTTTTGGGTGAGCAGTACTAGGGAGGAGTTCCCAACGGAGAGAAACTGATGACAGGGACGAGCCTTGCCAAGCTGGAACCTTGCTGTGTTGGAGAGAAGTTACCGATGGAGAGATACTGTAAAAACCATACAGGAGAGAAGCGGTGACAGGGCTTGCCGTGCTGGAGAGAATGAGAGGAGGGAAGGAGCCTTGTGGGAGAGAAGGAGAAGTACGCAGGAGAGGAGGGAAGAAGAAGAAAGAGCCGTGAGAAAGAAGCTTTTGTGCACAGTGTTTCTAGAATATAATAAAAAACACATTTGACCTTGCTACAGTGCACTTCATATTTGACTGGTAGGATAGAATTATTGTAGTTCGTATCTTAGATGATTTTAGTTTGAAAAATTCAATGTGAGCCAAATGTGGATGATATTTGCTCTTAGAGCCACCGACCGAGAATCTTCACAAGGCAAAATTTTTTATTTTTATTTTTGAAAGGCACAGACTTCATTCAGTAAAGTAGATGCTGAATACAAGGAGGATAATCCTCAATAAGTTTACAGTCTTTCAAGCAATTGAAAGCAAACTTTGCCAAACAATGGGCAATAACATTAACTTCCCTAGGGACATGTTGAATAAACTAGTTTCGGGTCTTGGAGAACATGAGCTTGATGTCTCTAATAACCATACCAGTGGAACTCCAGCTATCTTCTTTGTGTTGAACAGCCTTCACCACAGCAAGAGAGTCACCTTCTAGGATGATTTGGTGCAGCCCGAACTCAACACATAAGGAAGTGGCTCTATGTGCAACTACTGCTTCCCATAGAAGAGGATCAGGGTTCAATGGCGTTGATGAGCATAATGAGGCAATGATGGAACCCTCTGAATCCCTGATGACCACACCAATACCCAATTTTGAGTTGCCTTTATCAATGGCTGCATGCATATTGACTTTGGAAATTTCTGGTGGGGGAGCAGACCATTAGGTGCAAGGTGGCACATGAACCTTAACCTGTTTCAAGCAACCCTCTGGCCAGGAACTAACTGCTTGCATCTTTGTGTTAACCTGCTTGGACACTTGGAAAGGAAGGTGAAATTGCTGCTCAAATAGCCAAGTGTTCCTTCTATGCCAAAGTGTTTTGGTAGTAATAGCAACTTCAGTGATTTCCAGATGGGAGAGTTGGTCTATGAAAGACATCAGAATATCTTTAAAGGAACCATCCATAATACAGAGTTTTTGTAGCTTCCTTGAGCTCATAGACCACACATGTTGGGCTGCTGTGCACGACTAGAGAGAGTGAGAAACTGATTCAGGATAAAGGGAACATATTGGACAAATTAAGGGGTGACTCCACCACCTTTCTTTTGTGCAGGTTGAGATTAGTGGCAAGGGACTCATTGGCTGCCCTCCAAAGAAAGGACTTTATGGCCTGAGGTGCCTGAATACCCTAGATTTTGTGCCAAAAACTCGAGTTTGTATTCTGGCCTGAAGACTGCCCCATTCTGTCATCCTTTATGGTACCTTGTAGATGGTAGGCACTTCTCATTGAGAATTTACTATTGGTTGAGCATCTCCAGGTCAGAAGATCCTTGTTCCTGCAGGGACTAATAGGCATCCTGCTAATTAAGTTTGCCTCAACATCTGAGAAGATAGCATAAATGAGAGGGAGGTCCCATTGTTTGGTAGCTGGATTGATCAGTTCATAAACTGTTGCTTCATCATGCAGAATGTTGACAAGAGATTGAACTAGAAAAGTTGAAGGGTAAGGTAACCACTTATCTTGCCAAATTTTTATCTTACTCCCATCCCCTACTCTTTGTAGGAGTCCTTTAGTGAGTAGTGACCTTGCAGATAGGAAACTTTTCCACACATAGGAATCATTGAATCTTGGTTTGGCTTAGAGGAAATTTGATGCAGGGAAATACTTGGCTTAGAGTACCTGAGCAGCAAGTGATGAAGGGATTTGGATAATCCTCCATCCTTGCTTAGCCAATAAGACTAAATTAAAAGATTCAAAGTCCCTAAAACCTAGGCCTCCCCCATGCTTGGGTTTCCCAAGAGCTTGCCAGCTTAACCAATGGATTTTAGATCTACTGTCTCTTTGACCCCACCAAAAGGACTGCAGGAGTTGGTTAAGGCTTTTGAGAATAGTTTTGGGAAGTTTAAAGATACCCATGCTATAAGTAGGAATTGACTGTAGGACAGATTTTAGTAAAGTTTCTTTTCCAGCTAGAGACAACATATTTGTTTTCCAACTAGCCATTTTGGCTTTGACCCTGTCTAGCACGGAGTTGAAGGCTTTGGTTTTGTTTCTTCCCACATAGGAGGGTAAACCTATATATTTTTCAAATTAGCTAGAGGCTTTAAAAAGCTGCTTGCTATAGGATTGCTTGTTGGACCTCCATCTTGGTGCTGCTAAAAAAAATAGAGGTTTTGTTAAGATTTAGTCTCTGCCCAGAGGCTTGTTCATAATTGCTAAGAACTTGTTGCAGTCTACTCCATTTTGCTGGGTTGGATCTGCAAAAGACCAAGCTGTCATATGCAGAGAATAAGTGATTCACATGTGGAGCACCTCGAGCAACTGGGATCCCAGAAATCAACCCCTGCATCTCAGCTTGATTTAGACTACAACTAAGAAATTCAGAGCAAATTATAAAAAGGTAGGGAGAGAGGGGGTCTCCCTGCCTGATTCCTCTAGAAGGAGTGAAGGACTCTTGAGGGATGCCATTGATTAAAATAGAGTAGTTAATAGTAGTCACACACTGCATCACCAAGTCTACCCATTTACTGTCAAATCCCATTTTAATCATCACTTCATGTAGAAATCCCCATTCTACTCGGTCATAAACTTTGCTCATATCAAGCTTTAAACCATGAACCCATTATGCTTCCCTTGTAGTTTGGTTTGCATGGAATGCAACAATTCATAGGCAACAATCACATTGTTAGAAATTAGCCTCCCTGGGACAAAAGCACTCTGTGTGGGGGAGATTAGAGTAGGCAGAATGAGTTTAAGTCTATTAGCAATCACTTTGGAAATGATCTTATAGAGGACATTGCATAAGCTGATGGGCCTATAAACTGTAACAGAAGTGGGGAGATTTCTTTTTGGGGATCAGAGAGATAAAAGTCTGGTTGAGTTCATTGAATCCCTTTATGTTATTTAGCACTTCCAGGACTGCTGCAGTTACCTCCTTACCAATTGTGGCCCAGTGTTGGTGGTAAAACACTGCTGGGAAGGAATCTGGACCAGGTGATTCGAAAGGGTTCATGTCTTGGAGAGCTATTTCTACTTCCTGTTAAGTGAAAGCACTAGAGAGGGAGCTGTTCATTTCTCACTAACTAGGGGTTGGAAGGAATGGAGAGTAGCCTTTATATTCCTCAGGTTAGAGGTAGAGAACATATTTTGGTAAAAAGTTTGGAAAGTCTTAGCAACCTATTCTTGGCTAGTAGCTTGATCACCATTCTCACTAATTATCTTCTTAATGAAATTCGCCTATTTCCTCTGAGTAGCACACTTATGGAAGAATTTGGTATTTCTGTCCCCATCCTTAAGCCATCTTTGTTTTTTCATTTGCCTCCACTTCAGTTCTTCTTCTTCAAGGTATCCATCTACTTCTCTCTGAAGTGAGCTTATTTGGCTACTGAGTTGACCTATATTGGAGTCTTGTAATAATCTTAGTTTTTTTGTTTTCTGGGTGAAGAGCCTTTTCTGAGATCTAAAAGCCTCCTTACTCCAAACCTTAAGTTTGTCTCTACAAACATTTAGGCCTACTTGAGTGGTCGCAATCTTGGAACGTTGAGAAAGACCTTGTAACCAAGCAGTTGAATGAGCTCTGTACATCCCTCTCTTTTGCCCTAGGCAACTTCATATCTGAACACCTTCTGTATAGGAGCTTCTGATTGAATAGAATTCGAGCATTGGATGAAGATTGGGTTATGATCTTAACACTATTCTGGCAGAACAAAAGCCTAGTTGAATTCAAACAAATTTAGCCACTCATCATTAACCAGGGTTCTATCAAGTCTAGACTTAGTAAACTCAGCACCCTCCCTTCTGTTGCACCAGGTAAATTTAGAGCCTATGAATCCAATGTCCATAAGACCATAGTCCATTAGAGCCAATCTGATATCCTCCATTTGCTTGAATGGTCGTGCATGTGAGCCAAATTGTTCATCTTGGTACATCATTTCATTAAAAGCCCCTATGCACAGCCAAGGATTCGGAATTTTTGAGTGGATTAATCTCAATAGGTCCCAACTTTCACTTCTTTTTGCAGTAACAAGCTGCCCATAAAAACCTGTTGGAGTCCATCTCTTGTCTAAGACAACAGAGGAGATGGAGATAGATATGTGATGGTTTTGGAGTAGGACTCCAAACCAGCATCCACCTCCTTCTTCCAAAGGATGGCTAGACCACCACCCTTTCCAATACAATCAACAGTAAAACTATGTTCAACATTCAACTTGTTTCGAATGGTCTCAATCATTTCCCTCTTACATTTGGTTTCACTAAGAAATATTACATCCGGGCTCTTATCCTTCACCTTAAGGTGAAGCTCTCGAACTGTCCGAGAGTTCCCAAGCCCTCGGCAATTCCAATCTAAGTGTTTCATGGGGATTGGCAGGACTGGAAACCAGCCTCTGCCAACTTAGCTTGCTTTGCTCTCTTTCTTGTCATGATTGGCCCGTGACACCCTCCACCAGGCCTTTTCCTTTGCTTGAGTTCATTTGTATCACACATAGGTAAAGCAAGGGGGCCATGCATGCCCTTAAGCCCCAACCCTCTAGCCCTTCTCTTCCACATAGTTCCTTTAGAGTTGCCAGAAATGAAGTTTTTAATGGGGGAGTTATGGGATGGGTAGCTAACCTGATGACCATCTCTGATAAGACTGGATGCACCAAGGTCAATTTGATCCAAGAAGGGGCATTGGTTTGACAAAACCACATTAGAAAACAAAGGATTCTTTGAGTGCACTTCTGTCAAGTGGGGGGTGGTCTCGAGGTTATCAGAGCTTGCTTGAAGAGGAAGGTCAGAATGACCTTTAGAAGTGTACTTGTTGCCCTTTCCATGTAAAGGTCCTCTTAGATGGAAGTTGTCAAAACTCCCAATGTCCGTTTGCTCAAAAGCTGTAGTAGAGTTTCCAGGAGCATTCTGACCCATCCCACCATCACCGTACTTGTTGTCCTCATGTTTGTTTTGGCGCCAACCCCCCTGAATTTTTGAAATCATCCCCCTTCCAGCTGAAATTTTGAGAGCTTCTCATCTGTGAACTAGCCCTTAACCATGATCCATACTGGGATGTAGCTCCTTCACGTAATCTGCCACCCAAAGGAGAACTTGGGCATGAAGGACCAGCATGTTTAATGGCATCGCAATGGAAACAGAACAGAGCCAGCCTTTCATATTTGAAAGGAATCCAGAAGCGCTTCTCTCCCATGTTAATAAATCGACCACGAGTAAGGGGTTGAGAGATGTCTAGAAGCACTCTAACTCTAAGGAAGTTGCCCCAGGCCATTCCACTAGCATCTACATCCACTGATAAAACAGTACCCGTAGCTGCACCCAACCTTTCCCCCTGGTTTTATTCATGCCAGCAAAAGGCAAATCATGAAGCTATAGCCAGAATGGTTCTTTGTTGAAGGCAATATCCTTAGGAGCCAGACAACCCTCACAATCAAACAAACGTACTAGAGATTTGTCAAAAGACTAGGGTCGTCCTGATAACACTCGAAGCTTTTTCGTGGTACTTTGAAACTCAACCAAAAATCTGTGAATACCAAGATCCTTGGAAGAAACCTGGCCCTCCACTTTCCAATACCTTACACATAGTCGAACGAAAAGCTCCTCTGTTTACCTCTTTTTTTGCTACAACAAGAGCAGCCAACCACTTCTTACTCTTTTCAATGGATAACAAAACTTCCTCAGACGAAATGGGGACTTCCTGTTTCTCTTCCTCCGTGAGACATAGGCCCTCGTACAGGCTAGATAGTTCTTCAGCCATGAATGGGATATCAGTAACGAAGTTTGCTACCAATCAGAATGTACTCTTCAAACTCAGTTCAAGAGAGAAAACCTCTACGTTCAAAAGAACAATAGAGAGCAAACACCCTAGCTTTCTAGGAGAGAGAGAGGGGACCATGAATCGATAACTTAAGGGAGTAGTTGAGTTGAGTGCGTTAATGCGTTGGGTGGGAATAATGGGTATTTTGGTAATAAATTAAATCTGAATAAGCATTCGGAAAAAAAATTACTAGGAAGTAAGGAGAGGTTTGTATTCAAAACCCACCTCAACCCATCTCAACTCATCATTACAACTTTTTCAAATCCCAAAACAATTTTTTCAAATTCCTACACAAAATATAATAAATAATTCAACTTTTATTCTACTATTTACAAACCATCTCAACCGAGTATTAAAGAGAAGAAACGGAATAGACATGCGAAGGGTCTTGAACTTTTTTCTTTTTCATCTTTACGTCTTTATTGCAATTACAATAAAAAGTCTAGGCATGCTTTACAGAAAGGCTATTATTCATTATTCTTGCACCAAATATAATATATAATTTTTTGTTTTTTGTTTTATCAAATATGTGATGTATGGATGATGAATAGAAAATTTTAATTAGTTTAGAAAGAATAAAAAAAATTAAAAATTTTAAAAAATAAAAATAAGTGTGATATGTGCGGATGGTGAGTAACAAAACTTATAGAATAATATACTTGAAAAGGGAACGACAACTATGATTTGGTTTAATATTAACCCATGTTTCTTTTCTAGTCTAAATGCATGTTTGTGATTGTAGTGAGAAATATAGCTTATAGTCTTAGGGCTTATAACTTATAACTTAAAGAGAAATTCTGTTTGCAGTACCCGACTGCACGCACACGCCTTATGTGATGAAACGATTTGTTTCATTAAACAAAAAAATGCATCGTTTTGGCATACGTCCATTCCCTTCCTCCTTCTTCAGTACGAGATCTATCGGAACCATTCGTCAGCTCGAGACGATCGTTCCCTTCCTCAGCTTGAAGCCATGGTCCCCTTCCTTAGCTCGACGTCGGCCCCTTCCCATATCTCTCTCTCTATTTGAAATTGATTTATCAGATCATACCTGGTTGCTCATATTTTTTCTATTTTTTGAAGAATTATTTTACTTACACAGTATATCTATTGGCTTATATGCTGATGTTTGGTATTGATTGCTCTGTGTTTTTTTTTTCAATTTTCGTTATTGTTGTTATTTGTAGTTACTGCTTCTGTTAGGTTTACTTGTTGTTCCTTTTTTGGTTTCTAGTCCGTTTCTATGCATTGGTTGGGTTTATGGCTACACAATCGATTTATAAAAATCGCATGGAGAAAAGAAACTAAAAAAATATGTAAGTAATTATTTTGCTTGGTTTATGGTTATGCAATCGGCATCAACCCCTTCCTCAGCAAGCAAGGTAAAGATTTTGGTGGAATCATTGTGTTATTTATGTTCTCTTTGAATTTTTGGTTGGTTGCCTGGAAAATGGGTGTGGGGGAAGTGAAAGGACGACAACTGGATAGTGAGATTTTGTTTTGCCCACCAAGTATTTGCTTTTAGGCTCACTCCCTTGTTTTGTCTTGCATGGATAGTCCCGTGGGGATTGTACGTAGGCAGACTCTAACTTAAATAATAAGTTCTACTATTTTAATTTCATTCCAGGCTTTTTAGTGCATTGAATTGTAGTATTTGTCATATTTTCAGGGAAGCAAACATGGTTGCGGATTATCTTGCTAACCAAGGGGCCAATAATAATGGGGTGATGTTCTATGGAGTAGATATAGGGTGTAGGGTGTTAAGAGGTTTGTTGTGCACAGATAGTTGGGAACTTCCTTATTTACGTTTCTAATTGTTTGTTGTATGGGTCTAGGTTGTGGGAAATTTTGTTTGGGCACATGAGGGTGTTATGAATTAGGTATGGGTTGGTTGTTTGTTATGGTATTCCTTCGCCACAAGTGAGGGTTTTATTTAATAAAATCGGGAGAGGGTCACTCTTAGACATATAACCTTCGCTCTTTTTTTAATTTAAAAAAAAAAAGTTCTACTATTAAAAAGTTATTTACTGTTTGGTAACTATATGTTTAAAACACTTTCAAACAAGTTATGTTTGTTTGGAAACAAATTAAAAGAATGCTTTCTAAGGTAAAAATGATATTATTTGAATTTCTAAAAATTATTACTATATCCTTGAAAGTTTGAAAGATATAATCATCTTAAAGTTATATGGGTATTTTTATTTATTGATAGTTTTTTTTTTAAATTCAAATTACATTCCTTGTTATTCGAAAATGTACGTTTGATATTAAACGTATTTTTTAGCTTATTTGAAATTAAAAGTTCATTAATATATAATACTCAAACAACTTGATTTTTCCATTACAAAGCTTGTAAGGCTACTTAAGTATTTTTAAGACCCCTACTGCAACCCTAAACGGATCCTAAATATTTGGTGCTACAGTAAATAAAGTAACGGAAAGTTATTTCATAAATGTGTCTTATCCAACATAGGGCTGTGCAGATGACCCGTAAAACCGAATGATCAGCTTAAGGTGACCCGACCCGACCCGAATTTTAGCGGGTTGTTATGTTATCGGTTGGAGACCCGACTATTAATGGGTTTTTTATGTTGCCCTCAACCCGTCCAAATATAAATATCGACCTAGCTTCAAACTTCAATTCTGAATTTCTTAGACTCAAACCCTAGCTGCCACTACTTCTTTCTTGGCCTTTTAAGTTGCGGGCTGTGTCTTTCGGACAAGCACTGGTCGAGATCGAAGATGGAGTGTGATCGGAGAGTTGGGGTTGGGATGGACTTTTCTCCTAGTAGCAAGAAAGCGTTGAAATGGGTTCTCGTATTTTTCCTCTCTCTCTCTCTCTCTGTTTTTCGTTTTCTCTTTTATTTTTCTCCCGTTGGTAAAGTAAGAAGAAGACGCTCGGTGTTTCAGCTGCTTTTGCTACATCCCCATGTCCAACTAGAAAGACTTTTGCTACTTTCTTAGACTTAGATTTACGAGGTGTCGATTTCATGTGATTTTCATATTATAAACTCTTGCTGCCTTGCATTTGAGTTTTTTTATTATTTTTTTTCGAAGATCGGGATGAAATGTAAACCATAAAGGACTATCCTTTGAAACAATTTCAAGGGAACTTTGGGATGGATTCCACTTTCATCAGATGAGAGAGTTTATTAATTTTAGCTATTTGAACTAAAATATTTCAACCCAAATACCTTCTATTGACTTTTTACCCGTATTTTTTCTTTCTTTAGTGAAGCCATTGCCAAATGCATCATGTTCATAAAGAAGATTGCCGACGAGGAGAACTGCAACTCTTCTGTAAGGCTGCACTTTTCATTTTTTATTTTTTGGGATGTTTTCTTCGATTGAGGATCTGGGCTTGATAATTTGATATTGTGATCAGATCTGAGATATAAATGATAGAAATATTTTGTAAAGCGATGTGGATGTGCAAAACGTAGATTTTTTTTTTTGTTGCTCGCTCTGGGGAAGGTCGGGTCACACGGGCTCGACCCGACTTTGGTTTGTTCGGGCTGGTTCGATTTAGGTTGGCACCTTGGTTGGTCCCATTCAGGTTGGATCGGGTGCAAACCCGGTTGTCTCTGGTCGGGTTGCAGGCCTAATCCAACATACCTGATATAGACGTTAGTTTAGAATGCTGATTATTGTTGGTGAACTTGTATTAATTTTGGGGCACTTTTATATAGACCGTTAAAATTTGAGGCACTAAAGTAGGCTACTAGCATTAATTACGTTTTATTTTCTAAACTACTCCTATTGCCCTAGTATATAGGGAAATGCTAACTATACTTATATCGACGTGACATTCTCGTCTATGCATATTAATTATTGTTTGTACTTATATCAAACATGACTCGCTGCTACATGTTGTAAGAGCACTTCCCATGGATAATCTATATATATTTTTTATCTCAAAAACTCATTACATCTTACTTTTCCTATTTTAACTAACTATTTATTCATGATTCAACAACTCATCTAAATTTGTTATATATTTAATTTAAAAATTAAGTAAATGAAAAGAAGTAGAGAGAAAATAATAAAAATATATAGATGAAAGAAGTGAGAAAAAGAAATAATAGAGAGAGATGTGTAAAAAATTAATACATGGATGAGTAGCATCAAAATATATTTAGATTGATACTTATTTTTAGGGCACTGCGTAGTATACTATGACAAGCGTAGAAAGATTAATTATGACTTTATATTGTCGATCTTCTCTTTTTTCATGGGCTTGAAGCAAAACTTTCATAGTTCGGTTAGTACAAAGTCTTCTCTTAAAAAAAAAACTATAGAAAGAGATAGTTCACTTTTAGAAAGATAAACAATACAAATTAAATAAGACTTTGTTCAACTTATTGAATTGACGATGAAGCTTGATTTGAATTATCTCTATCACCATTTATCTCTCTCTTTAGTGATGGTTGGAGAGGCTTGAGAGGAACTTGTAAGTATTCAACATCTCCTTCAAGCATTTTGACGACTTTGTTCATTGATGGACGATCACTAGGCTTCAATTGTATGCACCATAATGCGACTATCAACATCTTCTTACATATTTTCCTTTCATCTTCAGTAGCATCTTCTATTTCAATATTCTTTCCATCATGGAATTGATCATATATCCAAGTGGGGAAGTAAATTTGGCTTAAATGTTCTGTAGATGCATGCAAGTTCTTTCTTCTGCTCACCATTTCCATCAACAACATTCCAAAGCTATAGACATCAGCTTTGTATGAAACGCCTCCAATATTTTTGTAAAGCATTTCAGGAGCCATGTATCCAAGCGTTCCTCTTGCACGAGTCAAAGGAACAATACTATCTTCCACCGGGTACAATTTTGCTAAGCCAAAATCTGAAACTTTAGGTTTCAAATTCTCATCAAGAAGAATGTTGTGAGGCTTAATGTCAAAATGTAAAATTTGCATGTCACATCCTTGATGTAAATACTCAATCCCGCGAGCCACTCCTAAAGCAATATCATATGTTTTCTCGTAGTTGAGGATATTTGCCTCTGCTGAAAAAATGTGTTTGTTTAGAGATCCGTTGGGCATGAACTCATATATTATGGCACGCTTTGAACCCTGAACACAAAAACCAATGAGTTCCACTATATTCGCATGATGGATCCTTCCAATGGTTGCTACTTCATTGATAAAATCTTGCCCATTTGATTTGGATTGGCTTAACATCTTTACTGCTACAAGACGTCCACTTCGAAATGTTCCTTTAAATACTGTGCCATATCCTCCTTCACCCAATCTTTCCCTAAAACCTTTGGTCATTTTCTTAATTTCTGAGAAAGAGTACCTTATTGGCATGAAGTTATTTTGGCTTTGTAGAAATTCTTCAACTTCATCATACATGGATAAGTGCCTCCTTCGCCATTTATATATAAAAAACACAATCACAAATGGAGCGCCTAATACACTGATTGACAAACGCCATTCTAGAAATGAAATTGCAAAAGATAATTATAAGAAAGTGAGCAATCATGTTGTTGCACTACCAATTACACCCTTTCAAAATTCTTGTGATTTGGCACAGTGTTTATTTTTAATGTTAATTTAATAATGATTTATAACTATTTATTGTTGAGTAGTCTAAAGAATGATTAATTTACTAAAACAATTAAGAAAGATAAAAAGAGAGATAGTACAGATTCTTACCGAGCAGTAATCCAATTAATAAAACTGCCAAATCTGTTAATGATAAAAAAAAAATTAATCTCCACTAAAAGTTATAAGCTAAGAATTGAAGTAAAAGAATTAATGTGCAAAGATGATGCATAGAATGGATTCATCATTAGTGAGATCTAAAAGAGGTATAATATTAATCCAACAGTTTGAGATCATCCACTACAGGAAAATACGCAATTAAGCATGTACGTACTGGGATATTCGATATATTGATACCCATTAGAAGAAGTCCATCCATAATATTCTGCAGTACTGACTCGTAGTATTTCGTTTAATCGGCCTGCGTGGTTTGGCAAAATTATAAAAAAAAAAAAAAAAAAGTTTCACGTCAGCATCTGAATTCAATTTCAAAATTAAGACTAATCATGATCATGTCGAATTAGCTAAATATCATGACAAAATACGATCGATGGTACTTGCTCGTCCAACGCCGGACATCAATAAGTTTATTAATATATTAATATATTTTGGATTTGTAAGTAACATATATGATTACCGCCATTAATATTTGCACCTCTAATATATTGGTTTATAGCATTATGAGAAGACGTAAATTTAATTATTTGTATTCCTCACTAGAGGCCAAACTCTCCCTTAATAAATGGGTCTAGTACGTAAAATATTTAATTTATTGGGTGAAATATAGAGTTAGAATTCAAATTCATGAATTTTACTTTTGTTAGTATTTGTTTATTTTTTTAGCAATTCTACTTCTTGTATTGTATTTTATTATCAATCATAATCTGTTGTGACTTATTTTAAGTGACTTCATAGAATTTTATCAAAATGAAAAACTACTTAAAATGTGATATATATGTTAGCTGGACTGGAGATATATAACACCTCAACCCATATATATAATATTTATTTATATATAAGTAATGCTAGACTGTTCAAGTCCCGGGGCAATCAATTTAAAAAAAAAAACTGGGCATGCCATGAGAAAGTCACTTTTTAAAGGTAGAGCCAACTTTTTTTTCTAAAAATATTGCGTGGGATTGCACATCTTATGTCGTACAAATAAGTTTTTGTATATTATATGTATATATATGTGTGTATGTAATTAATATATATGATCTTATCTCTGAGTTTAAACCATTTTCATGTTTCATTGCTTAAGGAATGAACGGTTTAAAGTTGAAGAAGACAAATAGCTGATCAGACAGATACAAATTCTTACCGTTGAGCCATGACAATCCAGTATACTTCGCTGCGGCACATAGAGACAAGAAATAAAGGTAAGTGATCAGTTAATTTATAATATAGAAAATGATTTAAATAATTTGAATATTTATAACTCACATTATTTTTAGTATTTTTCTCCTCATAAAAACATTCTATGAACTCTAAAATATCTCTATTAATCTACAATTTAATATTAATGCTCCTTTCCAAACATGTATGTGACTATATATATTAAAGTAGTTAATTAAGAACTCGTTCTAATTGGTATTCATGTGATTTCTAAGAGAACATCATAGTTCTACACACTCGTTAATTTTCAAAACATCAAGAGCTGTTGACATGATTATTCGCACGTGCATTACAAAACATAATACAGGAAAAATTACATTTTGAAACCATCAAAACATCATTTTTTTTTTAGTTCGCAGCATAATCTATTAAACTTGATAATCGGATCGTTGGCACCTTTAATTATCAAATTATGTCATACTCAAGTCCTACTAAGAAAAATTTATGTTATTAATTAATTTAAATTTATTTATTTTCTATGTATTTTATGAAATGTGAAAAAAGAAGGGGAAGAAGGATATACATGTAATTTGGTATTATCGATCTATCCTTTAGTATTTTACATTTTTGTATTAGTAAGTTACTCTCTTCTAATCTTATCCATTAGTTTAGTACGTAGGGAAAATATCTTCCTTTTGTTTAATCCTAGCCGTCTGTCCCTGTTGAACTAAGCCCCATCGTGTAAGACCTCACCTCATACGAAAAACCCCTATTCATTTGGTCTTCATCTCTATGCGCCTCTCTATAGGTCCATCACACATTCAGTCTGTGGAACTCAAGGGTGCTCGACGGAAGAAGAACGGGGCTATTATGAAGGCTCTTATGTCTTCTTCTTCTCATACCCTGAACTGTGTCGAAAGAAGAAGCGAGAATGGTGGTTCAGCGATGGGTCCGAAAAAGGGGAGGCTTCTCCTTCAGGATGCTGTTGAGGGTGACCTCCATGAAGTTCCAATTCAATTATCGGCAGAGGTTGGATCCCAGCCCTGCCGACAACCATGAAAATCTTATGTTGGAATTCCTGTGGGCTTGGGAACCCACAGGGAATTCGAGCACTTCGTGATCTGATCATGACAAAAGATCCCAATCTTGTGTTTCTTCAGGAGACCAAGATGCGTGCACAAGTAATGGCCATTTGTAAGTATAAATTTGGCTTTATTAATTGTTTCTATGTTAACTGTGTGGGGCGTAGTGGGGGTTATCTATGTTGTGGAAGAAGGAAATTTTTGTTTCGATTAGTTCTTTCTCCCGATACCATATAGATGCATGTATTCAAGAATCTGACTTGGCTGACTGGCGTTTTACGGGTGTTTATGAGCACCTTGATGCTAGTAGTAGATCTCTTACTTGGAATCTCTTGAGAACACTATGTTCATTTGCTAGTGGTCCATGGCTAGTGGGTAGGGGGGGGGGGGAAATTTCAATGAGGTCTTATATTTGCATGAGAAAAGAGGGGGCAGGCTACGGCCCTATGCTCAACTTGAGAACTTTAGAGTTGTGATGGAAGATTGTGCATTGCAGGATTTGGGCTTTCAGGGACCAAGATTAACATGGTGTAATGGAAGGAGTGGCCTGCAAAGAGTTAGGGAAAGACTAGATAGGTTTGTGGGTAACCAACAATTGTGGGAAGTCTTTCCTCAAACAAGGGTTAGGCATGGTGTTATTGCCCATTCAGATCACCTACCAATTTTCTTTGAGACTGAGTTACCTTTAGTCAGGGGAAAACACCCAAGAAAGTTTAGGTTTGAGGCAATGTGGGTTGGAGAGGAAAAATGTGAACAGATTATTGAGAGGGAATGGGGCAGTGTTCGAAATAGTAACAAGATGGAGGATGTCTCAAAGCTGATTAAAGGATGTGGGAGGGAACTAGCAGTGTGGAATAGGTATTCTTTTGGATATGTGCATGAAAAATTGGCTGAAGTAAGGAGATTGGAGGACTTGCATCACTCGGAAGCTATTTGTCTTGATTCAGTTGGAGTTAATGAAGCAAGAAAGGAAGTTCATGTATGGCTGGAAAGGGAGGAGGTTATGGGGAGGCAAAGGTCTCGAGTTCAATGGCTAAAAGATGGAGACCAAAACACACGGTTTTTTCATGCACAATCAAGTCAAAGGAGGAAGAGAAACCTGATTTGGAGTTTAAAAGATGAGAGAGGAGTTTGGTTTGAGGGGGAGGAAAGGGATTCTCTAGTCACTAATTTTTTCAAAGGCTTATTTACTTCTTCTTTGCAGGGTGGTCAAGATGAAGTTTTAAGATGTGTTGATCAAAGAGTCACTACTAAAATGAATGCACAACTTACTAGACCTTATGCAGCAGAGGAGGCAAGTTGGCTTTGGATCAAATGCACCCAACAAAGGCTCTAGGCTCCAGGCTCTGATGGCATGTCTGCCCTGTTCTACCAATCCTATTGGCATATTGTGGGAGATTCTGTTACTGCGGCTGTTTTGGATTCACTAAATTCTGGTATGCTACCCGAGATGTTAATCATACTTAATTAGTTTGATTCCTAAGAAAAATGTTTGTGAGCAAGTTTCTGACTTCCGACCTATAAGTTTATGCAATGTAATTTATAAGTTGGTCTCTAAAGTCATTGTGAATAGATTGAAAGTCTTATTGCCTTATATTATATCAGAATCTCAGCGTGCATTTGTAAAGGGTTGTTTGATCACTGATAATGTATTGTTAGCCTATGAGTTGGTTAATTATTTGAGGACTAAAATATATGGTCAGAAGGGGTATATGTCTCTGAAGTTAGATAGATATGAGCAAGGCATACGATAGAGTGGAGTGGATTTTCTTAGAGAAGATAATGAAGAAAATGGGCTTTGTTAACACTTTTGTGGACGTGGTTATGACTTGTGTTAAAACTGTCTCATTTTCTGTCTTGATCAATGGTGCTACTCATGGTCCTATAACTCCTAGTAGGGGACTAAGGCAAGGGGATCCACTATCCCCTTACCTATTTCTTCTATGTACTGAGGGATTAATTGCTCTTCTCAAGGAGGCTGAATGTGAGCAGTTGTTAACAGGGATTAGAGTATGTAGAGGAGCTCCCATGATTACACACTTACTTTTTGCAGATGACAGTATCATTTTCTGCAAAGCTGATGGTGGCACTACTAGGCATTTGCAACGTGTTTTGGAAAAATATGAGGTAGCTTCTGGACAGAAAATTAATAGAGACAAAACAGCTATGGTTTTTTCAAAGAATGTAGCCGCTGCTAAGCAAAGAGAGCTGCTGGATTTATGGGGGGTGTGAAGATACCAGCAATATGATACATATTTGGGTTTGCCTAATCTTGTTGGGGGGTCAAAAACCAAAGCTTTTGAAAGTATTAAAAAACGAGTTTGAACTATGCTTCAGAGTTGGAAAGAAAAACTACTCTCACAAGAAGGGAGAGAAATTCTGATTAAGGCAGTAGCCCTTTCTATTCCCACTTATGCTATGAGTTGCTTCATGCTTCCGTTGAGATTATGCCATGATCTTGAAGGGATGATGGCTAGGTTCTGGTGGAGTCAACGAAATGATGAGAAAAAAGTCCATTAGTTGAGTTGGCAAAAACTATGTGTGTCTAAATTCAGAGGGGGAAAGGGATTCAAGGAGTTGCATGCTTTTAATATGTCACTATTAGCTAAACAAGGATGGAGACTGTTACAGGGTGGAAATTATTTTCTGCAGAAAACTTTCAAGGCAAAATACTATCCAAATGAGTCTTTTTTGAAGTCAAGATTGGGAGTTAACCCTTCATATGTATGGAGGGGGATTTATGCATGTAAGAAATGGCTCAAAGAGGGATGCAGATTCAGAGTGGGGTCGGGTGAGCAGATTCGGATGTGGAAAGATCCTTGGGTTCCAGGTTTCAGTGTTTTACAACCTGAGATTCATGGGAATAGGCAGGTGGATGTTACAATTAATACTATTATGGATTTCTCTACTAATTCTTGGAAAATTCAATCTATCCGAGCTCTCTTCAATCCAATTGTGGCTGACAATATCCTCAAGATCATATTCTACTAGCCAATGATAGGTGGATATGGGGTGTGGAATCTAGTGGAAGGTTTTCTGCTAGGAGTGCGTATAGGCTGATTCAATCGCAGATTGCTAACATGTGTGGTGAAAGTTCAGCAATGATGCAAGATTAAAAGTTATGGAAGTGGCTGTGGCAGATGCAAGTACCTAGAAAAATAAAAACATTTGCTTGGAAAAACCCCTATTCATTCGGTCTTCATCTCCGTGCGCCTCTCCCTTCCATTTTCTACGCAATTTCTTAACTTCCAACGAGTAATCCAGCCGAGAATCTCTTTGAGAAGGAAGATCACGCAGGTAAACTCCTTGATTTCGGTTTTTGATTGGCGGATTTCGGTTTTATAGGTTGTAAACTAGGGCTTCTAAGAAAATTTCTCTGCTTGTTTTCCAGCCAAAAACCTTCGAAATTCCTCTTCCATTTCCTTGTTTGATGCTTAGTTTTGCATCTTGGAAGGCAAGCTAAGCCAGGTAACGCTCTTATCCTCAAAATTTCGTGTGGGTTGAAATCGTGCCATGTATTAGGGATTTTTGAATTTCTATGCTGGCCGATTGTTGTGTGGTAGTTTCTAGACTGATTTCTCAATTTTTTCCTCTCATGATTGTTCTAGTTGGTGGTAACCGAATAGAGGAAGGATAATATTTTTATGTTGTGCTCTGTTTTACTCCCAGTCGTGTGCTTTGTAAGGCATTTTTGATGTATCCCTTCCTTGTGTTTTCTTGAGTTTAAATTATGTTCTTAGTTATGTTTAAGCCTTTGTTTTATGTGTTAAATTAATAGAGATGAGAATGTGTATTTTTAATATTTTCCCTAACTTAATAGTCTTAGTAAGCAACCAAGGATTTTATTAAAACTAGTGATTTTTATGTTGTAATTTTCTAGTTTATAAGGGATTCACCCTTGCTGTTTTTTGCTATGTTTAAACAAAAATAATAATGTTTCTTGCTAATTTTCTTCAATACTAGTGTCCTTAGTCTATGTAGTTGGGATTGTGATTGAATGGAGGGATGCTTAAAGGCATGAATGCACTAAAGCTATCAGCTGTCTATGGAGGTGCAGAAAATTCTGCTATGCACTCTGTTTTGAGGCTTAAAACAGTCCACTTCATTCCTTTGTTTAAATTGACTACATGATTTTGAAAGCTATCAAAATGCCCTTTTAATGAAAATTCCAGATTTGTGATGTTCCCTTGTTCTCTTTCATTCCTAAATAATTCCTACGATTTGTACATTCTTAACTTATGGTTTCCATCTATCTTTCATGTAGATAACCCAATGGCCTTTAATGGACAGCAAGCATGCTATTAGTCACTTTCATGAGTTTCTTTAAAATGCTTGAAATGAGGGTCTTAATGTTTTGGCTGAGCGCCATGTATGGTGGGTAATTGAATGGGTTAAGGTTGTGCTTTGTGGATAATGTTCATTAAGTGAAGTGGAGTTAAGGAAATCACTTTAATTTCTTCTTGGAATTAAAGTGAGCCTCTAGTTAAGGGTTTTGGTTAGTGAAGCTTAGAGTGAAATGGATATTGATGTACTTGTTTCATTTCATTGAATAAGAATTTTTTCAATTATTTCAAAGGGAACCAAAGTGTAAAGTTTGGAGGTAAGTAAGTAGCTATGACCATGCTTCTTACTCAATATTTTCTTCTATGAAATGCTTTCTTTATTCAAGTGCTCCTTGGTGACGAAAGTATGTATAATAATGTATAAGCCTTCTTGGTAGCCCATGTTAAGCATCCTATGAATTATGAATGTATGTATATGTATGATGTAAAGCATGCACATTCAAGGTTTAGATCATGAGATTTATCATGCACATGTTTTCGTGAATGCTAATGATTTTCCTTACTAAAGTATGACATGAAATGCATATATTTATGAAAGAAAATGCATGAATTGCTATGAACAGAAAGAAAGGAAAGAAAGAGGAATGAAAGTTTTATGTGTGAAAATACTTAATGGCCAACGACTGAATGATTATGGTACCAAAGGAAAGGGGCAGATTGCAATGCCAGATGGGTCCCATTGATAGTGCCCCCAATGGTGCCATCCTGATTGAGGGATTTAAATATTTCTTAACTGCTTGGTGTACTACTTACCGAGGACTCACCTTTGTTTTAATGTTTTAAACGTTCAGAAAATGTCGAAAAAGAAATTGTGGAGCAAGACAACGTTAGGGAGGGGGAGCTGGACACCTTGCCTACCCTCAGCCTGTGTTGGGTGTGTATAAGATGTTGGGAATTTTATTTTGGTTGGTTGTAAAACTGTGAGAGATGTATTTTAAGACAATATTTTGTGAACCAGGTAGATGTGTCATGACTGTAGTTTTAACTTGTAATTAATGAGATCGTCCTATGTTTTGATAAAGAGGTTATTTTGGGCTTTGAAATATGATAGAAAGGGAGAAGGTTCTGTTTTTCAAATTTTTAGTTAGTGATACAAGTGTCTTTTTATAAACTGTTATTTATATATAAATAAATAAAAAAATAAAAACAGGATGAAAAGTAGCAACTCGTTTCACTCTAGAGAGGGTTGTTACAAAATATAATCTCAATAAAATTAGAGTACCGTTTTCTTTCTTTTTTAAAAAAAAAAAAAAATACAACCCATTTTGTTGGCAATAAATATAAACAACTAGTTGTATAGTCGCATCAATATTTCTCAAGTCTGGGCTCTAGCTAGTCTGTAGGGGCTTGGAAAGAACAAATTTTAGAGAATTCTACGTCTGTATTAACTTTTTATAAAAGATCAGTTACATATTAACTTGGCAAATTCATGAGTTAGCTAGAAAGAAGTCAACTCATAAAAAAAAAAAAAAAAAACTAACAAATCATGGTATAAAATCACTTTTGTAAAAAAAAATGACCCGTAAGGTTCAAAAAAATAAAAAATAGTGGCTGCTATTATTGATTCAAATACTAAACACTAGAACGTGGATTTAATTGAAGAAATATTTTCCTATGATGAAGCTGTTATTATAAAGAGAATACCTACTTATTAGTCTTTCAAATTGTCTAGATAAGATAATATGGAGGTGTTCATCAACAAGTGGTACTAATTTTACTGTAAAAAGTGCATATTATTTACAAAAAGATCAGATATTGGATTGAGATAAAAGCCAGTCTTCAAATTCAAATTGCAAGGAAACTGTTTGGAACAGAATCTAGAAATTAAAAATTCCAAATGTTACAAAAGTTTTCCCATGGCAAGCTTGCTTAGAGGCCTTATCCAATAATTTAAATCTCTTTAATAGGAAAATAATAGAGTTACCAAACTGTCCACTGTGTTTTGAAGATGAAGAAAGTACAATACATGTTCTTCGGGAGTGTATAGCAGCAAAGGATGTGTGGTGTCTTCCTTCAAAGAAAATTCAAGAAAGTTTTTTTACAGCAGCTTGTTTTAAGGATTTATTAGTTGCTATGTATAATATTGCTGATGAAGAACAGAGGAAAGAAATATATTGCTATTTATATCTTGTGTTCTTTCCCTTCTTTGATAGAGTTTTATTAATAAATATAATATTGATGTTGATTCTTAAAAAAAAAAAAAAAAATCTTATGGGGATAGGAAACTCACCTACATTTGCGGCTTGTTGTAGTAAGAAAATAACGAAAGCATTTCCTTTTCCTGCATAAAATAATAACCAAGAACCTAAAAAGGGAAAAAATGGGATCACATTAGCGTCTAGAATCTTCAATTAAAAATTAGATCATTATAATGCTGCAAAAATAGCCCCTATTTATCCCCTTTAAATGGGTATTGTGTCGAGTACTGCTAATTAGAATAGGAAAATATAATATATGTATGATCAGTTGGAGTGGGAAATCCAAGAATTCAGTCAAATTGGAACAACAAATTAATGACGAGATATATCCATCAGCATATATATAATAAGTATCTCATTACAATTCTGATCTCAAATTTATTAATTACTCACCCCAAGGTTTGTTGCAAAAAACTTGATTATTGTCATTGTGGTAGCAATGATTGTATTCACAGCTTCCACAATAAATCCGGTACCATGAAAGCTCAAAACCATATGAGAATACATTGCGGATGTCTGTACAGGAAATATTAAGATCACCATAACTCCTCCACGATGTCAGAGAGATTTGCTCTATCGTGCACGACTCCTCCACATCCGTCACATTCGCTCCACGGCCAACAATAAGATATAAGTACCGTTTGGAATCTTGAGAAAAAGAGGAGTTGGAAGAAGACCCAGATCCCTTATTGATATCAGAACAGTTCGTACTAAAAATAGGCGTGTTCGAATAGAAAGGGGAAGCCGAAGCCATTGGCTTTTCACAGCTCACAATAACCACAACTTTTGAAGAATATGGTGGAATCATCCAGTCCGACCAACTCCAACTGAAATTATCTCGGTTTAGAAAATAACGAGGGATGAAGGAGTAATTATTCTCCTGAATACCTGAGTCTACAATTCGAAATGTGTAGTTGTTGTAATTGATTTGGCTTACGTAGTATTTACTACCATTTAAAAATAACAACGTGTGGTTGTTATCATCACATGAGAGCTCATACCCTTGGTCTCCACAGTTTGGTGAATCGCCTTTTAGTCGAAACGGATAGCTGATGTTGGGGATATTGCCACAGGAAGAAGGAGGACAGTAGTGATCAGTATTATCAAGACTAGAAGCTAGAGGAACAAGGATTAGGACCAGAACAGTACTTATAATGACCCTGAATTTAGCAGGGAAAGCCATTCCTCTTCGACCCAACAATAGAGAAAGCCAGAGATCAGAGAAAGATAGAGCTAGGATTATAAGGAGAGAGGGCGTGGTTTCCATAGCTTTGTTGGCCAACTTGTTTGCTAAGAAATTATATAGATTGCGACTACTCGTGATATTGCAGCCACTTACATTTAGAAGATAAACGTCCAATCAAGTTATTCCTTCAGAAGATATTTTAAAATGGGGATGAAACGTTTTCGTCCCAAAAAGATTTTAGGGATCAGTTGAAATATAATTTATTGGATTGGAAAATCCCGTCCTGAAAGGTAATTTTGTTGGAATATTGGCTCTCTGTCCAAACATTTTGATGGAATGGCTCAAAAATTTCTAATTACAATTAAAATTATCTCTTTGCGTAGTGAGCTCAACTAGTGAAACAAAACTATCTCTTCGCGTAGGGAGATCGATGTCATAATTACAGTTGACATATATAAGTGAGAAAACTATTTTCTTTGAAAAAAATAATTTCAAACTCAAATACAGGTTTGGAGTTGCCTAATTATATCTTTACAGCAACAATTAAACACAATCAATCTTGCACGTTTGCTTTGAAGCCCAATTTTCATAGTTTGGTTGGTAGAAAATCTTTTGAAATAAAATAACGGAATAGATTATACGTTCATACTACGCTTTCTTCTCGGTTATCTCAAAGTTATTATTCTACGCATATTTAATTGCACACATATTTAAGAAATTTGTCACGCCGATCTAAGTTAGAACAAAAATAATTAATATGCTTCGCAAGATTAAAAATTCACTACACTTCCTAATCATCTTTTGTGCCATAGTGTTTAATTATTAATTTTTAACTTAATTTTTGCACAAGTTTATATTCTATAGGTGATTAATTCCAAATCAATCTTAACCATATTCTCATTAGAATAAAAGTAGTCTATTGAGCTAGTCACATGCAAGAACAATTCCTTCCTAGATTGAAGAAAACCATTTGGGCCAATCAAACGCATGGACAGTACATGCTTAAGCTACTTGATACTCTATTTTATCAAATCTTAAAAAAAAAAGTTGAAGACATTCCTGAAATTAGCCTAGTTATAAAATCATTGCATTGGTCTCTATGGTCTAGGATTTAAATCAGGATGCAGCCTTTTCTTGAAAAAAAAAAAAAAAACTATTAAAGGTTTGGAAAAATTCTCTCATCAATCACTATTTATCACTCCACACCCTATGAAAAATCTCTTATATCTTATGAAAAATATATCCATATTTTATGAAAAAATTATAAATGTAGAATATGAAAAATGAATAATAACTTATGCATAAAATTTCATGATCAGAACAGGAAGGCCATTGCTCTTCCCATCAACAGAGTGAGCCAGAAGTCAGAGAAAGATAGGACTAGGATTAGGAGAGAGGGCGTGGGTTCCGCAGCTGTATGCAAAGAAACACACACATACATACATATATATATATATATATATGTAATAATGCAGATAAAGGGGTAACTAAATGATGTAGGTACAGGAGGACTAGTAAACATAAGCCCTCGTTCAATAAATGTTCACAACGACATTGAATTGCATGAGTTGACGGAGTCAATTGTGAAAACTGTGAGAGACGAGGCAAAATTATTATTGGTGGTGCTTTGTCGGCACCTTGCTTTCTACGATGTGGAGGAAATTGTGAAAACCAGATTACACGCCATGCATCGTATGGATTAAACGATTGTGGAGGACTACTTTTTAGTCTTTCTTTTGACTTTTTGGCATGGTGAACCTTCCAAGAAAATGTTAGAGATTATGTCGTTTAGCCCCACTTCACACTGTGTAATTAAGCATAGACGATACTGTAAGAATTTGAAGATGAAGGAATAATCTCAATTCTCATTAATTGTAATGGCTGTATACATTTCGTGTATATATGTGCAAAAGGGAATCTTAACTGATTCTGACATTTGTACAAGCATGTGGTGTGCTCTGCAGTGCACTACCATTTGCAGCAGAGTCTGTTACAACAGCTGCCAAAGTATTACAAACAAACCAAGATATTTACAAACGTGCCAATAGGTCATGTTTCAAGGCTATTCTAAGTTACTCCAGATGATTCCAAGGTAGTAGCAGTCGTGCTGTCCAATATGTACCCTTTGGAACATTGGGATATTATAGAGCAGGTTGAAGTAGTGGAAATAGCTAAGAAGGAGAATTCCTCAGTGGCTTTAATTCACAGCTCACAATAACCAGTACGCCTCTTGATAGTTGAATGAATTGGAATCTCTCATTCATGACGCATTCCCCTTTTTCTCATCTGTGGTGTCCATAGCTTTATTGGCCAACTTGTTTGCTAAGAAATTATAAAGATTGCGACTACTCGTGATATTGCAGCCACTTGCATTTAGAAGATAAACGTCCAATCAAGTTATTCCTTTAGAAGATAAAAGTCTAACTTGGAATTTAAAGATCAAACTATTATCCTACGCGCACATATTTAAGAAATTTATCAAACTATTATCCTACGCGCACATATCAAAATCCAGCAACTACAGTAGCTTTGAGCTGTAGTCCAAGATATAAGATCATTGCATTGGTCTCTATGTTCTAGGGTTTAAATCAGGATCGAGCCTTTACTTGAAAAGAAAAACTTGGCTTGTACCCTGCTCGATTCGGCAGTGCAGGCCTATGTCTGCTAGGCTCATAGCCAATACCAGTTTTTTCTTTTGTTTTTTTTTTTTTTTTAACAGAGTTAGATTTAGAAAAATTTTGGTCGGGTTTAAAAAAAAAACTTATTTAAAAAATATGCCCATACCAGTTTTCAACCCTAACCCGGTTAACTAAAAATTTGCAACCACTCACCCTCCTCCTACATCGGTTACAAAATTGTTCATCGTAGAGAAATAAAAATTTTAGGCCTCTAACCAAAAGTAGTCTATCAATTTCATTTCACACGGTTGGGCAAAACCCAGCCGTTAAAGTGCAATTGAAGTGATCCAATGGGCACTTCAATTCCTAGGCGTCACGTCTAGCCAGGTGTTACTCGGCTTGCAGCAAATGGGGCATGCCACATGGGCACCCCCACTTTATTACAAAACTTATAAATCCAGCTCTTAAACAACACCAAGAACATATGAAAACTAATCTTTTGTGGAGAAGAAATAATAATAGTAAAAGTTTTATGGAAATAGATGCTTGAGGATTTCCTTCTCGAACGACTTCAGATTTTCCTTTCAAGATGTATTTGATAAAAAAAAAAAAAAAAAATCACTGTTCAACTCTATGTGATCTTTATTTTTTCAAAACTAGCACATTTGGTTTAAAAAGTTTACAACTAGCACTTGTATTTATATCAACGTTTTAAAATGGTCCATCCGTCAAAATTAGGGGTAAAAAACAAAACGGTGAACTACTAAACCGGATTGAACCGGTGTCGGGTGGTTAGGTCCAGTCTGGTATCGATTTCATGTTTCTCAAAACCAGTCGAAATCAGTCCGATTTTTATTTTCTTTTTTCTAACACCGGATTAGACCGGTTCATATATTAATATATTTTAAATTTTTATATTGTATAAAATATTTTTTATATAATGTCTTATATTATATATAATTTTTATATGTAATATATATAATTATATATGAAATAATTTTATCTTATATGATAAATTACTGATTAATATAACATTAAATTTTAAAATCCTATATAAATAACTATATATTATCATTATAGTCTATTGTATCAATACTTATATTAATACTATATCACTATAATATGTAATATAATTATAATATATATTATAGTATATTACAATATATTATTATATACTATAATATATATACTAAATAATATATTGAAAAAATCGAATCGAACCGTACCGAAGTCGATAAAATCAAAAATACCAATTTAGGGGTGTAATTAGGGCAATATCAATTTCTCAAATCTCAAAACTAATATATACCAATTCGGCTCAAAAATATATTTAAAATTAGATCGAATCGGACTAGTTACACCCCTGGTCAAAACTCCATTACCCTTCTAACGAAAAATGCTAACCTGGTTGTTGACTACCTTGCTATAAGCAATCAGAAGACGAAATGTGTCATCTTCTGTACATTCAACATTTAAAGATTTTAAAAAATTAGCATGCCATATTAGCAACAACGATAAAAAAAATTAAAAAAAATTTAAAATCAAATAAGTCTTGACATCTTAGAAAATCAACAAAATAAAGAATAAAAACACAAAGAAAGGAAAAACTATTTACTTTTTCTTTAAAAAAACCATAAAATTAATTTTAAAAAATAACTTCATAATCAATAACTTCATAATTAAAAGAACATTGAGATTATTATTAGAAAATAAACAAAATTAAAAAAAACAGATTAAAAAAAAAAAAACCAACAAACTATCCACTGGCGAGGGGTGTCCATGCGTGGCTACCCCATTGGACGACAACTTCTTTGGACCACCAGATCAAGGTTGCCCCCGTTGAGTTTAATAATCTGGCCACCCTGAGGTGTGGCTGCCAATGCGCACCCTTTAAGCGGTCAAATCTGGACAGTGCTACCGACAACGGTAGCCGTCCAAGGCCACCACTTGGTGGCCACCCATGAGGGCGGCAGTTTGCTGCTCTCTTTTATTTTTATAATTAATTTGATAAAGTAGTTAATTTTTTGTTTCCTAATTTATCTTAATATAATTTTTTGTTTATTTGATTAACATTTATAACGTTTTTTAAAAACCCTTATTAACTTATTAAATTCCAAGTGTTTAAAGGTAATTCAATGATATTCTTCATATTTTTGCGTTTTTTCTAATATATTTATTTTTGTAAAATGTGTTGGTTTTCTTTCATTTTAATGTTTGTAAGGAAAATAATAGTATGCCCTAAGAGTTTGTCTCGTCATTTTGACCAATCATATGCATTGAAATGTTTTTATTTTTTATTTTTTGTTTAACGGTTAAGGAAATAACTATTAGTGTAATGATACTTTTTTATTTTTTAAAAATATTTAAAAAAGTTTAAAAAATGAAAAAAAACAAAAAAAGGAATTGACCACAAGCAAGGAATTAGTTCCAAGATGGTCTTTCATAAAACCATCATAGCTGGCAACCCCCGAATTAATATCCCTTTGAGGCACCACCAATATTTAATTCTATCTTACCAGAAGGGGAAACCATCTATCCAACCAGCAATAGTTTTCTTACTTTTGTTGCAATTTTCGAGATGTGCATAAATATCAAGATTCATTATTCTAGGTAGATTTTTTGTGGACTTATTGAAAAAGTTAATCCACGCAGCCATTTAGCAACTTTCCTTCTTGTGAACGTGTTTCATATCTTCTAACGCATAATCACCTGCAATCAAAAAAACGTGTGGCTTAGAAGTTTAGGGAATGTCTTCGATACCTAAGTCAGTAATAGCGAAAGAGATCTTTCTCTAACTAACAAATTAGATGGGTTTCATTGTCATACCTGGATAGTATAAATAGAGCCCACGATATTTCTTTCGCTATGTGATAACTTTCTCATCTGTTATTTGGAATTCAAGTCTTGGAATATTGGGACTTAGCTTATTCCGAATAAACTGATGGCTCCTCTTCCCCAAAGTCCTCATACAATTATTCTTCAAGTGTTAACTCTTATATGCTTGAAATGGACTAGGCCCTTGATTGATGGGTTATTGGGCTGAGCTGTAGCTCAGGTGGGGTGATACGACTCAGCAAGCCCTGGAGAGGATTAAACCCTTTCTAGTTATCCCAAAAAGTCTCATCACGCGGAGCATGATGGGACTTGTAATCATTGCATTGCTTCGTTGTCTGGGTTTTCCGTCTTTTCATGCCCCCTTGTCAGAATGTTGCTTCGTCTTCGCGCTTGTTTGCATACTCCACTTAACTGTCATAGGTATTTATTGTCTTCAAGCACCTTTTTTCCCACTTCTCTTTTGGTTCTCTTCTCTCCTCTCTCGAGCACTCTGCTTCTTTGCATCTTCTCTCAAACTTAATCGACTATGCTTCCATGCATTTTCTCCCAAACTTCATCGTGAGTCCATGGCTTCCTCTAAATGCGACCTTGCGAACCTCCTACTCACCCCGAAGGGGTAGCCGTTAACCCTATTGTAGAGGGGGGATATGTTGCTCGCTCAATTTTCGAAGGCCATTTCATTTAAGTGATGTGACTCTTCACATGTACCATTTCATTTAAATAAGTTGTGACTTTTCATAAGTACCCTTTCATTCTCTATAAATAGGGAACCCCACCCACAAATTCATTAACTCCAAATTCTCTACAAATCTTAGAGTAGAAAATTCTCTTTGTTAAACTAGAGGTGTGTTTTAATTGATTGGTTGCCACCATGATTTCAAATGAACCTATTGCACCCGAGAAATTTGGAGGAATCAATTTTAAGCGTTGGCAAGAAAAGATGAAAATCTTTCTTACAATGCTTAGATTATATTTTGTTATTGAGAATGATCCTCCTTCTGATGATTTACATGAGCCCGCACGTACTATTGAATTGCAAACATATGCAGAAAAAGATAATTTGTGTTGATGTAGGATTTTAAATCATTTAAGTGACACACTTTTTGATGTTTATCTACACATTAAATCTGCCAAAGATATTTGGAATGCTCTTGATAAGAAATATGGTGTACAAGATGCCGGAATGGATAAATACACCGCAAGCCAATTTCTTGGTTTCAAGATAGATGATTCCAAATCTGTGGTAGAGCAAGCCCATGAGTTAACTATTCTTTACCATGAATTGGGCCAACGGGGAATGGGTATTACCGAGCGTCTCCAAGTTGCTTGTACAATAGACAAGTTGCCTCCTTCATGGAAGAATTTTGGCCTATCTCTTAAACATAAGACTGAAGATATGACCATGGAAATTTTGATCTCTGCCATTAGGATCCAAGAACAACACTTAGAAAATGATCTCATCCCATCATTGGTTTCTGATTTTCAGTCTAAAGTAAATATTGTAGAATGCCATAAAACTCATAAGAACCCACTACATCAGAAATCCAAATTCAATAAGGGTAAAACTAATTATGGGAATAATTTGAAACCAAAATCTTATATTAACAAAGATGATAAAAGACCCATTTGTTTTAACTGTAACAAACCGGGTCATTTGGCCAAAAATTGTCGCTATAAGAAGAGGAAATATCAAGGCAATAAACAACCAAGATCGCCTAACCCACAGGCTCATATGGTGCTTTCCGGGACCGACTCTGTTGGAACCGATGAACGGTATGTAACCATAAGTCCTCAAGTTTATCTGGCTTGTAGTGCTACTGATTGGATATGAGACACAGGAGCCAATGTACATGTCACTTCTAACCGCAAAAGTTTTTCAACATATCAAGGTACAAGCGGCATGAAAGTGACGATGGGTAACTCCACCTCTGCACAAGTATGTGGAGTAGGAAAAATTGTACTCAAATTAACATCTGGAAATACTCTTCCTTTAGAAGAAGTATTTTACGTACCAGAGGTGAGGAGAAACCTAATTAGTGGATCTTTACTCAATAGGGCAGGCTACACATTATTATTTCAATCCAATAAAGTTATTGTAACTAAATATGGGTCATTTGTAGAGAAAGACTATGTGAGTGGTGGTTTGTTTGTAATAAATATTCAAAATAATGTAGTAGACAAATTTAATTCTAATAATAAATTTGTATTTTCTACATGTTCCTCTTCAATATGGCATGCTAGATTAGGCCATGTTAATTATCATAATATCGAAAGAATGATGGATTTAGAGATTATTCCTAAAATTCCTGTTGATTTGGATGAAAAATGTTTAATTTGTGTTCAATCAAAACAGCCTAGAAAGCCATTTAAATCTATTATAAGAAACTCATCGCTACTTGAATTAATTCATAGTGATGGTTGTTATTTAAATGGTGTCTCCTCTAAAGGTGGTAATAAATACTTCATTACTTTTATAGATGATATGTCTAAATTTTGTTATGTTTACTTGATGAAGACAAAAGATGAATCATTTAGTAAATTTGTCATCTATAAAACTGAAGTTGAAAACCAATTGGAGAGAAAAATTGAAATTATCAGGTCTGATAGAGGAGGTGAATACTCCTCTAATCAATTAGCTCAATACTGTGAGGAGAATGGTATTATACATGAGGAAACTGCTCCATATTCTCCTCAATCCAATGGTGTTTCTGAAAGAAAAAATAGAACCTTGATGGATATGGTCAAATGCATGCTCTCTAGTTCCGGCCTACCTGAGCAATGGTGGGGGGAAGCAATACTTGCATCTTGTTTTATCTTGAACAGGGTACCATTTAAGGGATCTGACAAGACACCGTATGAACTCTGGAAGGGTAGAATACCCAATATTAATTTCTTTAGAGTTTGGGGTTGTCTTGCAAAGGTTAATGTTCCAAAAATTAAGAAAAGAAAATTAGGTCCCAACACAGTAAATGCAGTATTCATTGGGTATGCTAGACATAGTTCTGCATATAGGTTTTTGATAATCAAATCAGAAGTCCAAGGTATTGATCCCAACACTATCATGGAGTCTAGAGATGCAACATTTTTTGAAGATCTATTTCCTTTCAAAAATAAATTAGAAAGATCTTTACCTACAGTAAGTTTTCCTTCCACCAGTAGTCAACCTACCATTATAAATAATCCTGATAGTGTATCTGGATTAGAAAATGAACTTGGAAGAGGAAAATGAGTTAGAAAGGAAAAGGATTTTGGACATGACTTTTATACTTATTCTATGGAGGAAGACCCATTGACTTTCAAGGAAGCCATGCTTTCTATTGATTCTACTTTCTGGAAAGAAGCAGTAAATAGTGAGATAGAATCTCTTAAGATTAATGGTACCTGGAATTTATGTGATCTTCCACCTGGATGTAAAACCATTGGATGGAAGTGGATTTTTAAAAAGAAATTAAGACCTGATGGTACTATTGATAAATTTAAAACTAGGCTGGTTGCAAAGGGCTTTACACAAAGAGAGGGTATCGATTATTTTGATACATATTCTCCTGTTACTAGAATAACCACAATTCGTGTTCTAATTGCTCTAGCAGCGATCCATAAACTTGAAATCCACCAAATGGACGTAAAAACCGCATTTCTAAATGGCGATCTAGAAGAAGAGATATACATGGATCAACCAGAGGGGTTTGTGGTTCCAAGACAGGAAAGAAAAGTTTGTAAACTTATTAAATCTCTCTATGGTTTAAAGCAAGCTCCTAAACAATGGCACCAAAAGTTTGATGAAATAATTTTATCTTATGATTTTAAGATAAATAAATCTGATAAGTGTTTATACACTAAAATAGTTGATGGTGCATGCGTAATGCTATGTCTTTACGTTGATGATATTCTCATCTTTGGTACCAATATAGATATTATTCTTGATGTTAAAAATTTTTTATCTAAGAATTTTGACATGAAAGACATGGGAGAGGCACAGGTAATTCTTGGTATTAAATTAATGAGATCTCGTGATGGTATTAACATAAATCAATCTCATTATATTGAAAAGATTCTTAAAAAGTTTGAGAGATTCGAATGCAAACCTGTTAGTATTCCTCTTGATCCTTGTTTGCATTTAAGTAAGAATTTTGGAGATCCTGTGTCACAACTGAGATATTCTCAGATTATTGGTACGTTATTGTATATTGCTAATGCTACTAGACCTGATATTTCATATGCTGTGAGTAGACTTAGCAGATATACTAGTAGGCCTGATAATTCTCATTGGAAGGCATTGGAAAGAATTCTTAAATATTTGGAAGGAACCATGACATATGGTATCCATTATTCTGGGTATCCCACTATATTGGAAGCATATAGTGATACTAGTTGGATAACTGGCACAGTAGATAGTAAGGGAACAAGTGGATATATTTTCACTCTCGGTGGAGCAGTTGTGGCTTGGAGATCTTCTAAGCAAACTGTGATTTCACGATCTACTATGGAAGCTGAATTAATAGCCTTAGATACTACCGGACATGAGGTAGAGTGGCTTAAGAATTTATTATCAGAAATTCCACTAGTTAAAAAACCAATGCCAGTCATTTCTGTTCTTTGTGACAATCAAGCAGTGATAAGTATTTGTAATAATAAACACTTTAATCATAAGAGGAGACATTTAAGTATCAGGCATTCTACGATAAGATACCTGATAAAGAATGGATACCTGACTTTGGAATATGTAAAGTCAGAAGATAACCTTGCAGATCCTTTGACGAAAGGACTGGCAAAGTCGAAGGTTATACATACATCAAGGGGGATGAGACTGAAGTCCATTAATTAGGTCACCAATAGTGGCAACCCAACCTTCCTGACTGGAGATCCCAAGAAGAAGGTTCAATGGGAAGAACAAACTATTTGAGTGATTGGATAGTATTATTAAAATATTATTATAGGTTCATCCCTAGGGTGTGAGTGCTACAAATGCAATGGCAAAGGAAAAGCGAAATGCTTTGAATGAGTCCAAGACTAAGGCGAGGTATTGAATTGCAGGTACCCTTGGAGGACTCACCTATGTGAGTGTGACTGTGGGGCCACAGTCTATGGTAATTGGGCTATTTCCTAGAGCGCTCATGAATCCAAGATACGGTGCACGACCTTTATGCACCACCTTGAAAGGAACCTGATATATGCCGTACTATGTGTGTGGTGTGGAGAAGCCTGAGTTAAAGATTCTGGTTCAAGACTTGGTTCACCATGGATCTTTCAGATGGAAACACGCTAACACTAGGTAGACGTTCAAAGCCGCAAGCTACCTCTATTGATGCATAGTACTTAGTCCAAAGAAAGAAAATTGTATTCTATTCTGTTCTTTAAAATATTTTAATCAGGTAGGGGATTGTTGGTTTTTCATCATAGAAATGATTAAAATATTTGATATAAAGTGAAAAATAATGTGAACCATTACCATTGTTCAATGTATCGCTTCGGTTATCTAGATTTTGTGTCTTGGTACTTGAACCAATGTATGCCTCTTAGGGATATGAGCCTTAACCGCTTCTCAACCAAACAAAGGGTTGTGTCCTTTGGTGAATTAGAAACCTTTTCAATGTATTCTCTAATATTTGAAAAGTTGTGACTTCTCAAAAGTGTTCATTCATTTAAGTTGTGACTTTTCACAAACACCATTTCATTTAAGTGATGTGACTTTTCACATGTACCATTTCATTTAATTAAGTTGTGACTTTTCACAAGTACCATTTCATTTATGTGATGTTACTCTTCACATGTACCATTTCATTTAAGTGATGTGACTCTTCACATGTATCATTTCATTTAAATAAGTTGTGACTTTTCATAAGTACCCTTTCATTCTCTATAAATAGGGAACCCCACCCACAAATTCATTAACTCCAAATTCTCTACAAAACTTAGAGAAACACCTCCTCCTTCTCTTTGTCTTTCTGTCTTTGGGCTTTGGCTATTTTATATCGGGTTCGAGGATCTCCTTTTGTGTGCACCGACGAGGAGATTAACGGGAACCAACGTTGTTGTATCTTGGGAGTAGACTGTCAAGAAGCCTAGTGCATGTTTAATATTGGAGGCGGCGAAATCTACTCTAAGGAAAGTGTCTATCACAACGTGCCTCAACACCGGGTTCTCTCTTTCAAATTTGTTCTTGTTATTTTACATATTCTCTAATTTACAAAGCATTTCAGAATATTTCCCAACAAGTAGTGCCCGGGAGGAGTTCCCAATGGAGAGTAGTTGGCGACATGGATGAGCCTTGCCATGCTGGAGCGTTGCCGTGATTGAGAGAAGCTGCCGGCGGAGAGATATTGTAAAAATCGTGCGGGAGAGAAGCTGGCGACCGGGGTTGCTACACTGGAGAGAATGAGAAGAGGGAAGGAGCCGTGCGAGAGAGAAGGAGAAGTACGTGCATGGGAGAGGAGGGAAGAAGAAGAAAGAGCCGATAGGTTTGGATAGTAAGGTGAGAATTTTAATTTGGTTTTAGATGAAAGTTTAAAATATTATTTTTTAATATCATTATTATTTTGAGATTTAAAAAAGTTGAATTGAGATTTAAAAAAGTTGAATTGTATTATATTTTGTTTGAAAATTTAAAAAAATTGTGATGATGATATGAGATGAGATGAGAATTTTGCGTCTCATCCCACTTATCAAACCTATCTTAATGTACATGGTTTCTAGAATATAATAAAAAACACATTTGACATTGCTACAATGCACTTCATATTTGACTGATATGATAGAATTACTGAAGTTAACATGTTAGATTATTTTAGTTTGACTAATTTAATGTGGGTCAAATGTAGATGATATTAGCTAAACTGAGAGATACACTGGCATTTGCTCTTAGAGCCACCGATCGAGAATCTTCACAAGGTAACATTTTTATGTTTTACACTTTTTTTAAAATTTTTTAAACATTTAAAAAAATAAAAAATTATTAACTCATTACAAAATACTTTATTAATCATTAAAAAAAAAAAACCATCGATAAGACTGTCGGAGCAACTCTCATTTTCCGTGGAGAAAAGAAAGAGAATGGAGAATGTGAGACTTGAGAGTAAAGGGTCCGTTGGGGGAATGAGGGAGTAGCTGAGCTGGGTGCGTTAATGCGTTGGGTGGGAATAATGGGCATTTTGGTAATAAATTAAATCTGAATGTGCATTTCGGAAAAAATATACGAGAAAGTGTGCGTTATGAAATAACCGAGTATTAAAAAGAAGAAACGGGAAGGACGTGCGACAAGGGCCTAAAACCATTTTTTTTTTCCTTCTTCTTTCTTTATTGCAATTACAATAAAAAGTCTGGTCATGCTGCTTTCACTATTCTTACACCACACAGAATATTATATTTAATTTTTTTTTCTCTCTTACGAATATGTGATGTATCGACGATAAGTAAAAAAATAAAATTAGTTTAAAAAGAATAAAATAAAAAATAATTTTAAAAAATAAAAATAAATATGATTTATGAGAATGATGACTAACAAAACTCATCGAATTATATACTTGGAAAGGAAAAGGCAACTATGGTTTGGTTTAATATTAACCCAAAGGTCTTCTTTTCTAGTCTAATTGCATGTTTGGATTGCATTGGAAAATATAACTTATAGCGGGTTTATAATTTATAACTTAAATAATAAGTTCTACTATTAAAAAATTATTTTTTGTTGGTAACCATATGTTTAAAATAGTTTTAAACATGTTATGTTTGTTTGAAAACAAATTTAAAAAATGATTTCTGAGATAAAAATGACGATTATTTAAATTTTCAAAGATTATGCATGTATTTTTGAAAGTTTGAAAATTATAATTATTTTAAAGTTGTATGTGTATTTTTGTTTGAGATTAAACATACTTTTTTAACTTATTAGAGATTAAAAATGTTTTAATACATAACATCCAAATAATTTAATTTTTCCATTCAAAAAATTTTACGACTATTTAAATACTTTTTAACACTCTTTTCGCAATCTCAAACAGGCCTTAAATATTTGGTGCTACAGTAAAGAATGGAACGGAAAGCTATTTCACAAATGTATTATCCAACGTACCTGATATGAAGGCCATACAGACTAATATTGAGACTATGGTGACACATGGCAATATTCTATTATTGGTCTACCTAACATCCGAAAATCAAAAATATAATTATTACACCTAAATTTTTAAAATTTGAAATGAAACTATTAATGCAATTTTTTTGTCTAATTATGATCCTAATTACCTCAATTAAAACCATGAAATTTTCGAATTCCATAATCCATCAAATAAAATATTTGGACCCATAAATCTCAATTGGATTTTTCCCAATTTTAGCCTATTAATAAAATCCAAAATCATCCACTAAATTTTAACGGGCCAAAAATTAAAATTCTTTGCCTATGGACCTAACTAAAATTCCAAACCAACCTCAATAAATATCAAATCATAGGCTCACCCAACATTGCTTATTAAACATAATTTTTAGCCCAATTAAATTACCCTCAATAATCCCTTGGTAATTTCACGTCGGGGTGTTATATGAACAACCACAGCTAGTAAGCATATAAAAATAATATAGACGTTAGTTTAGAATGCTGATTATTATTGGTGAACTTGTATTAATTTTGGGACACTTTTATATGGACCGTTACAATTTCAGGCACTAAAGTTGACAAATAGCATTAATTACGTTTTATTTTCTGAACTACTCCTATTGATTGTTTAGGGCAATGCTAATTGTACTTATATCCACGTGACATTCTCATCTATACATCACTTTCATTAAAAACATAGAAGAAAAGAAAAAAATTTGTAAAAAGTCATGTATTATCTACTGCATGCTATGTTTATTTATTACTACCTATTATTAATATGATCACTTCTGAATAAAATAATATTGATGCTATCACAGATCCAGATCAAACATGACTTGCTGTTACATATTGTAAGAGCACTTCCAATGGTTAATCTATATATATATATTTTTATCTGAAAAACTCATTACATCCTACTTTTCCTATTTTAACTAACTATTTTTTAAGAGTACCATTCATGATTCAACAACTTATCTAAATTTTTTATATATTTAATTTAAAAATTAAATAAATGAAAAAAAGTAGATAGAAAATAATAAAAGTAGATAGATGAAAGAAGTGAGAAAAAAATAATAGAGAGAGAGAGAGAGAGAGATGTGTGAAAATTTTATACGTGGATGAGTAGCATCAAACTATATTTAGATTGATACTATTTTTGGGGCACTGCGAAGTATATATACTACAACAAGCGTAGAAAGATTATGACCTTATATTGTCGATCTTCTCTTTTTTCGTGGGCTTGAAGCAAACTTCTCTTAAAAAAGGATAGAAAGAGATAGTTCAATTTTAGAAAGACAAATAGTAAAAATTAAGCAAGGCTTGATTCATCTGATTGAATTGATGATGAAGCTTGATTTGAATTATCTCTAGCACCCTTTATCTCTCTCTTTGGTGATGGTTGGAGAGGCTTGAGAGGAACTTGTAAGCATTCGACATCTCCTTCAAGCATTTTGACGACTTTGTTCATTGATGGACGATCGCTAGGCTTCAATTGTATGCACCATAATGCGACTATCATCATCTTCTTACATAGTTTTCTTTCATCTTCAGTAGCATCTTGAATTTCTATATTCTTTCCATCATGGAATTGATCATATATCCAAGTGGGGAAGTAAATTTGGCTTAAATGTTCTGTAGATGCATGCAAGTTCTTTCTTCTGCTCACCATTTCCATCAACAGCATTCCAAAGCTATAGACATCAGCTTTGTATGAAACGCCTCCAATATTTTTGTAAAGCATTTCAGGAGCCATGTATCCAAACGTTCCTCTTGCACGAGTCAAAGGAACGATACTATCTTCCACCGGGTACAATTTTGCTAAGCCAAAATCTGAAACTTTGGGTTTCAAATTTTCATCAAGAAGAATGTTGTGAGGCTTAATGTCGAAATGTAAAATTTGCATGTCACATCCTTGATGTAAATACTCAATCCCACGAGCCACTCCTAAAGCAATATGATATGTTTTCTCGTAGTTGAGGATATTTGCTTCTGATGAAAAAATGTGTTTGTTTAGAGATCCGTTGGGCATGAACTCATATATAAGAGCACGCTTTGAACCATGAACACAAAAACCAACGAGTTGCACTATATTCACATGATGGATCCTTCCAATGGTTGCTACTTCACTGATAAAATCTTGCCCATTTGCTTTGGATTGGCTTAACATCTTTACTGCTACAAGACGTCCACTTCGAAGTGTTCCTTTAAATACTGTGCCAAATCCTCCTTCACCCAATCTTTCCCTAAAACCTTTGGTCATTTTCTTAATTTCTGAGAAAGAGTACCTTATTGGCATGAGGTTATTTTGGCTTTGCAGAAATTCCTCAACATCATTGTACATGGATAAGTGCCTCCTTCGCCATTTATATATAAAAAATGCAATCACAAATGGAGCACCTAATACTCTGATTGCCACATGCCAATCTGGAAAGGAAAATACAAAATTAATTATACGAAAGCGATCCTATTATTGTTGCACTATCAGTCTAGCTACCTGTTGTCACCATTGTGTCGTACATTTGAAAAAATATATAGGTAGTATTCACAACCAATTACTCCATTTCAAAATTCTTGTTTCGTAGTTTAAGGAATGATTAATTTACTAAAACAATTAAAAAAGATAAAAAGAGGGAGATACATGAGATTCTTACCGAACAGTAATCCAATTAATAAACCTGCCAAATTATCTGCAAAAGAAGTAAAAGAATTAATGTGCCAACAATTGTGTTATTACCAAAGAAAACTCATCCAATTATATATAATACATCTTATATCTTTCTGGGATAGAAAACTCACATCCTGAGATTGGTATGGGTTCTGCAGGTTTGAAAAAAGAAGAAAGTTTCACGTCAGTGTCTGAATTCAATAATTAACAATTAGGCCTTAATTATTATAAGAGCGCCAGAGTAGCACCGCTTGTTTTGACCTCTAGGCTAACATTGTGTTTTTATTTTTTTTCAATTTTCTTATTCATATTTTTTTATCATTTTAAAACATTTTTAGAAAATATAAAAAAATATCAATACACTAATAGTCATTTCCTTAACTATTAAGTAAAAAAATAATTAAAAGTAAAATAAAATATATGAGGTGTCAAAATGAGGAGGCAAATTGAGTGGGCAAAGTAGTATTTTTCTTATTATAATGCTAGCTAAACTAAGATCGATAAATGTAGTCCTAATATATATCATTATAGGAATTACTACTTGTGACGAAAATAGATTCATTTTAATAAAAAATAGTCATTTTCATATGAAATAAATGAGAACAAATAAACAATTTAATGTGATATTCAAGCCTCGGGTATTTAGTAAGAATTGAGTTTCATGATGTTAAAGATAAGTTCAACGTTAATCCTTAGAATTAAGCATATGATCAATAATGGTACTGCTAATTAGAATTGGGCAATATTTTAGTTTGAAACTTGAGTATAGTCTTCATATTCATTGATGGATTGTCATGAGATGTTGAAAGTGATATTGATGACGAAGTGGCTAGCAGCTGAAATATTAAATTTGGAGTTGTGGTCAGTAATGAGTTGATAATAAACCAAAGCCAACAAAGGCTAACAATAAGCTAAAAGATTGGGTGAGGTCTGGATAATAAGTTGAGTTGAGATGAGTTAAGGTTCGGTAAAAGTTGAATAAAATATTATTAGAATATTTTATTATTATTATTGTTTTTGGTTTTAAAATTTTTTAATTTTTTATTATATTTTGTGTGAAAATTTAAAAAAATTGTAATGATTAAATGAGATGAGTTGATATTACTCTTAAGTCCAAACGGGGCCTGAGCCAACACATATAACCTTGAATCAACAATATAACTAAAATTAAGAGACTAAAAATAGGACTGAGACTTCAAACAATACTCAAAATAAACAAGAATCTAATAAAAAAAAGCTTACAGCTAATAAAGATATTCCAAATACATGATTTAAAATGAAACATAGTTGAATGATGATGAAAATTTTATGAGAGGTAAACATAGTTGAGTTCTTTTTCTACAATCGTCCTTTCTTTTTATTTATTTATTTTTTGTTAGCCAGAATTTGAGTTCTTTCAATTATGGAGCTAAAAGTCATCAGTACTAGATAGGGTAGAACACTTCTAAAGCGGTGATAAGTTATGTTCACATTAAATACATGATGAGTTATATATACTCGAGAACGTAGGTGACTTTAATAATATTATTTCAAATTTCTTTCTCTTGAAACGAGTGCCAAAAGGAAAAAATTGAACACTAAGGGCTTATTTGAGTATAAGAATATGAGATGAGAATTATGTTAATAGCAATGAAATGGTTTGTGAAATGTAGTAAACCTTATTTTGTAATATGCCTTATTTATACCATATTTAGCTTATTATAGTTAACATATATCAAATATTATCTTTGACTTATTTTGTATTTATTGAATTTTCATTATTCTTCTAACCTTGTTCACTTATATATGGCATTCTATTATTAATTTAGATACAAAGAAATACAAGTTGTTCTCTCTCTTAATTCCCTTTTAACTTGTTTATCATGGCATCAAAGCCACCGATTTCCTAGTGCTTAGAAAGTCTTATACGTAATGTGTTATTTGGTATTTTTTACCATTAACCATTTGTCCTCTAGAAACTTTTTAAGAACTTAATATATTGCTGCCCTCTCTCTCATCATCAATCACATACATCGGTTTACTCTCATGCACTGTGCGACTTGTATACTCATCGTATTTGCACAAACCACCACCACAGATTGATTCCTTGAACTATGGTCGATTTTTTGGTGCAAAAAGCACTCTGTTCTGGTCAAACATGCACCCCCACTCGCCGTCACAAGTTCCAACGCCCACTACGAATGCCTCTCCTCTCGCCCAACCCTAACATCTATCTCTCTTTGTTTGATTCCCTCTCAATCTCTCCTCTCTCTCTCTCTCTCTCTCTCTCTCTCTCTCCCCATTTCTCTCACTTCGTTCTCTCTCTTCTCCCCCTTGTGTCGCAGCCCGTCTTGCACTGCCGCTGCCAAGGCCTTGCTCCATAGGTCGTGCCGCCGCAATCCTTTGTTGTTGCCAGTTGCCGCTCATGATGTTGGTAAGTTTCTATTCATCCTTGTATCTCTCTCTTCTCTCTCTCTCTCCATCTGCAACTCTCACCCACTCTCTCGATCTTGCTTTCCAGCCATCTCCCGCCTCTCTCTTTGTTGCGTTGTAGTGTTGCAGCGGCCACCCCCACCACACACCACCAGAGTCAAGCTGCTTAAACCTTAAACGCCACTCTTTGCCTCACGCCTCAGTCCCATGTTGCTTCGCTCACTGTTTTGCTACTACCAGTGTTCCTCCCGACCACAAGCACGTTGCTAGTAAGCCCCTCGACCCTTCTCATATCTCTCTCTCTCTCTCGGTTTCGCCTATGTTACACACTCTCAATTCGACTCCCTTTCTGTTTTGGTCAGCCTCTCTCTATTTATGCATGTCCCTCTCTCATCTCCCTGCTTTGTGTTGCAACCCATCACCATCACCATCACCATCACCGCCACCACCCAAGCCTTGCACCACAACCTAGTTGCCACCAGATTTCCGTTCTGACATGTGGAGGCCCCTGTACCACACGCTCAATTGCTCCCCACCACTCCATTTTTGTTGCACTTCCCCATCACCATATCCAGTTGACCACTTCTGCAAGGTTGGTAAGAAACTCTTTTTCTTTATATGTTAAGACTGTGGCTAACATGTTTTGTGTAGTGACGAGACAATTTTAGGAATTTTTTGGAGTTTGAATTGATTGCTCAGTGGATTAATGGTTTGGTTGTTGTAATGTTTCAATGAGGCTGGATAGAATCTGGTTGTTGACTTGGAGATGGAAGTAAGCGGGTAGGCATGAAGATGAGCAATTTTGGAGTACTTGTGAGTCAATTGGTATAAAAACATGGTTTTGAAACCTGGTTGGTTGGGTGCGTTACTGCCAAATTGTGAAAAATGGATTTTCTATAAGGAGGTTTGACCTACTATGACACCAGTGTGGAAGTTGGGTCATTAGGTCATGGGATAGAAAGTTCGGGTTTTGGAGTTAACAGAAAGGTTCACCCTTGGGTATGGGTCTTTTAAAGCTTTTCATGTTAGTATTTATTTAATTTTTTAGAAATTCCACTTCTCATATTATATCTTATTATCCTCAATCACAGTATCTGTTATAACTTGTTTTAATTAACTTCATAGAATTTCATCAAAGTGAAAAGACACTACTTAAGATATGATATGTTAGCTGGATTGGAGATATATATATATATATATATAACACGTCAACCGTTAACATAAATAAATAAATATTATAAATATATTTAATATTTATTTATATATAAGTAATGCTAGATAGAAGTTTAAGAAATGCAAGTTTCAGGGCATGCAGTCCATTTAAAAAGAACCTGGGCATGCCATGAGAAAGTCACATTTTAGAGGTGGGGCCAACTTTTTTTCTAAGAATATTGTGTGGGCATTGCACATCCTGTACAAATAATTTTTTGTATATCGTGTATGTGTGTCTGTGTATGTATATATATATATATATATATTTAAATATATATACACATATGCGTTTGTATGTAATTAATATATATCTGATCTTATCTGCAAAGTTTAAACTATTTTCATGTTTTATTGCTTAAGGAATGATTCGTTAAATGATGAAAGAAGACAGAGATACAAATTCTTACCGACGTCCCCTGAGAATCCAACACAATAAGCTGCGGCAAGTGCAGAAAAGAAATAAAGGTAAGTGGTCAATTAATTTATATACAACGTGATTTAAATAATCTGATGAGTCCAATTAAATATAATAACTAGTTGTATACTACCAACAGTTAATTTTCAAATTTTCAATGAAGAGGGGAAACAATACAGTAGTGTAAGGGGATTTTACCGATGAGCCAGAACAATCCAGTATAAGAGACTGCAGCACATGGAGAAAAGAAATAAAGGTAAGTGATCAGTTAATTAATTATATAGAAAGTGATTTAAACAAAACTGTATAAACAAATCTATCCATTTATGTTACCAATAAAAAAAAAAACTAGTTCATCATGTAGACTCATATATAAAATATATATATAATTGAGTACTGAAGCATGCATCATGGTATAAAATCACTTTTGTAAAACACTGGAATATACGTAGATAGTATTAGTTTTCAAGTTTTCATTAATGAAGCTAATTTCTTAATATATACGTACCTTGTAATATACATTTAACATCTTATGGAGATATTATTGAATGAAGAAGAATCAATGGCTGCTATTATTTAATTGAAGAAAACTTTCCCAGCTTTGATGAAGCTGCTAAGAATACCTACGTATTTGTCTTTCAAATTGTCGAGATAAGATAATATGGTGGTGTTCATCAACAAGTGGTACTACTTTTGCTGTAAAAAGTGCATATTATTTACGAAAAGAGATAAAAGCCAGTCTTCAAATTCAAATTGCAAGGAAGCTGTTTGGTGTTTGGAACAAAATCTGGAAATTAACAATTCCAAATGCAGCAAAAGTTTTCCCATGGAGAGCTTGCTTAGAGGCCTTATCCACTAATTTAAATCTCTTTAAAAGAAAAATAATAGAGTCACCAAACTGTCCACTGTACTTAGAAGAAGAAGAAGAAAGTACATTAATACATGTTCTTTCTTTGACAGCAGCTTGTTTTAAGGATTTATAATTAGTACGTTGCATGCTATGGGTGGTGGCTATTACAGATGTGAAAAATATGTTTTACATGAATTTGATCAATGATTTAGAAGAGAAGCCAATGTTGAGATGGAGGATTGTCCATCTTTCCCTCCTTTGATGGAGTTTTATTAATAAAATAATATTGATGTTGATCCTCAAAAAAACAAAAAACATCTTATGGGGATTGAAAACTCACCTGCAGTATAGACCTTTTCTAGCAAGAAAATAGATATATTTTGATCTGCATGTTTTGACAAAAAAAAAAAAAGTGGAAAAAATGGGATCACATTAGCGTCTGGAATCTTCAATTAAAAATTAGGTCATTATAATGCTGCAAAAATTAGGTCATTTAAATGGGTATTGTGTCGGGTACTGCTAATTAGAATAGGAAAATACAATATATGTATGATCAGTTGGGGTGGGAAATCCAAGAATTCAGTCAAGTTTGAACAACAAATTAATGACGAGATATATCAATCAGCATATATATAATAAATATCTCATTAGAATTCTAATCTCAAATTTATTAATTACTCACCCCATAGGTAGCAAGAAACTTGATTATAGTCATCAAGGTAGCAATATTTGTATTCGCAACTTCCACAATAAATCCCATACCATGAAAGCTCAAAACCATATGAGAATACATTGCGGATGTCTGTACAGGAAATATTAGGATCAGCAGAAATTTGTCCTGGCCACGATGTTAGAGAGATTTGCTCTATCGTGCATGACTCCTCCACATCCATCACATTCGCTCCATAGCCAACAATAAGATATAAGTACCGTTTGGAATATTGAGAAAAAGAGGAGTTGGAAGAAGGCACAGATCCATTATTAATATTAGAACACTTCGTAGAAGTCGTGTCCCAATGGATCAAAGAGGAAGCCCAACTCACTGGCTTTTCACAGTTCACTATAGCCACAACTTCTGATAGTGTTTCCATTCTTGAACTGTAAATATTCCCATATTCCAGATATTGATCCCAGCCCGACAATCTCAACATACTGAAATTATGATTGTTTAGAAAATAACGAGGGATGAAGGAGTAATTATCCTCCTGAATACCTGCGTCTACAATTCGGATTGTGTAGTTGTTATAATTGATTTGGCTTACGTAGTATTTACTACCATGTAAAGAAAACAACGTATGGTTGTTGTCATCACATGAGAGTTCATACCTTTGGTCTCCGCAGTTTGGTGGATCGCCTTTTAGTCGAAATGGATAGCTGATGTTGGGGATATTGCCACAGAAAGAAGGAGGACAGTAGTGATGATTATTCTTAAGACTAGAAGCTGGAGGAACGAGGATTAGGAACAGAACGGTACTTATAAGGACCCTGAGTTCAGCAGGGAAGGCCATTCCTCTTCCCATCAACAGAGAGAGCCAGAGATCAGAGAAAGATAGAGCTACGAGGATTAGGGGAGATTTGGGCGTGGTTTCCACAGCTGTATGTAGACAAACATATATATGTAATAATGCAGATATAGGGGTAACTAAATGATGTAGGTACAGGAGGACGAGTAAACATAAGCCCGCGTTGATCAAGAGAAGTTCACAAAGAAATAGAATTGCATGGGTTGAAGGAGTCAATTGTGAAAACTGTGAGAGACGAGGCAAAATTATTATTGGTGGTGCTTTGTCGGCACCTTGCTTTCTACGATGTGGAGGAAATTGTGAAAACCAGATTACACGCCATGCATCGTATGGATTAAACGATTGTGGAGGACTACTTTTTAGTCTTTCTTTTGACTTTTTGGCGTGGTGAACCTTCCAAGAAAATGTTGGAGATTATGTCGTTTAGCCCCACTTCGCATAGACGATACTGTAAGAATTTGAAGATGAAGGAATAATCTCAATTCTCATTAATTGTAATGGCTGTATACATTTCGTATATATATGTGCAAAAGGGATCCTAACTGATTCTGACATTTGTACAAGCATGTGGTGTACTGTGCAGTGCACTACCATTTGCAGCAGAGTCTGTTACAACAGTTGCCAGAGTATTACAAACAAACCAAGATATTTACAAACGTGCCAATAGGTCATGTTTGTAGGCTATTCTAAGTTATTCCAGATGATTCCAAGGTAGTGGCAGTCGTGCTGTCCAAATGCAAATAGCTAAGAAGGAGAATTCCTCAGTGGCTTTAATTCACAGTTCACAATAACCAGTACGCCTCTTGATAGTTGTATGAATTGGGAATCTCTCATTCATGATGCATTCCCCTTTTTTCTCATCTGTGGTATAAGGACGTGGTTTCCATAGCTTTGTTGGCCAACTTGTTTGCTAAGAAATTATATAGATTGCGACTACTCGTGATATTGCAGGCTTGCAGCCACTTGCATTTAGAAGATAAAGGTCCAGTGGAGTTATTCCTCTAGAAGATATTTTATATTGAGTTTCGTCAGGAAAGTATGATCTTTTAGGGATAAAATGGGGATGAAACGTTTTCGTCGGATCAGTTGAAATATAATTTATTGGATTGGAAACGTTTTGTAGGGATGGCTGTCTGTCCAAACAGTTTATCTGTGTAGTTTCGTACCCAGTGGGCAGTGGCGGCTCATAAATTTCTCATTACAGTTTGTTTATCTTCGTAGTTTTACTTCCAGGGGCGGCTCAGAAATGTATATATATATATATATATATATATATATATATATATATATATATATTCGAGATTACTGGCCATTCCTTTCTGATCATTTTTTGTTTTTTATCAGTAAATTAATTACGTCTCTTGCGAAGCAAACGTGATCATCACAACTTGAAGAAAACTGATACAAATCCCATATATACATCAATCTCTGCGTAGCAATTTTTTTATTTTTATTTTTATTTTTTATTTTTAAGATAGAACAAACTTCATTCATTCATAACGGGACATTACAATTTTGACTTAAGACATACAGAATACAAGCTAACTATTACTTTTAGGGCTCTCCAATACACAAATTTCTTTGTCATTGACATGGTCTAGTCCATTGCTGTAATTCTCTATAGACAAACTATCTAAGAGACAACACTCTGTCCTAAGACAGATTTAACAAATCCAATATTTTGTCCAAAAATAGAATTAAACAATCTCACACTCTGTCTAAAACAGAATAAAAGACACTCTATCAAAAAAAAATTTAAAGTACTTTTTTTTTTTAAACCTAAAACAAAATATATATGTAATAATGCAGATATAGGGGTAACTAAATGATGTTGGTACAGGAGGACACACTTTAGTGGTAGTGCTTCGTCGGCAGTCGGCACCTTGTTTTCTACGAAATTATACACACCTACTAATTTGTTCAGGAAATTAGATGCGAAATACGTGATCACATTTTTTCAACCCATTGGACAGATTAAACGATTGTGGAGGACTACTTTTTAGTCTTTCTCTTGACTTTTTGGCATGGTGAACCTTCCAAGAAATTGGTAGAGATGATGTCGATTAGCCCCACTTCGCACTGTATAATTCAGTGTAAAATTCAAAACCTAGCAGAGTAAAGGGATGAAACCCTAGGCAGAGAGAAGTAGTCGAAGGGTCTTGAACCTTTTGGAATAAAGATTCAGTTTATTGAAGGATCAATTCCGTTTATGTGTTATAAAAAAAATGAAGTGAAATACAATATTTATAATATGTACAAATAAACTAATTATATAGACATGTGACAAGCACGTGAACCATAAAATAATTATGGTAATAATTCATGATTTTGGTAAGTGATTTGGCTTACGTACGTAGTATTTTCGACCAAAGAATAATAATGACGCATGATTGTTCTGATGACATGAGGGCTCATATATACCTTTGGTCTCCGCAGATTGGTGATCAATCGCCTACTAGTTGATGGAATTTTTGGTATAGGCTAGAAAGGGAGAAGAAGCAATCCGCAGCCCACCATAGTGGCTTGAGCGTAGGTACGGGGCGTTGCGTTCATCCATAGTAATAAATAATAAATGAAATGTAAATGGAAGATAGATACACTGTAACGTCCCGCACTGGGAGGTCTAGGAAGTTTGTTTCTATCTTAAAATAAGAAACCAAGCCAAATAACAAATAATTCATCAAAGGAAATGTTAACAAGAGTATAAATGATTGTATTCATCAAAGAAGAGTGATGACAGATGAGAATAGCAGTATCCGACACTAAGCATGCATTTAATAGTCCAAGTTTTAGTAAAGAACTGGAGGAAATACTTACCACTTGTATATGATGCTGGTGGTAAGAAAGTTTTCATTAAATTGGATCAATAGATAAGAGACTGAGGTGGGAAAGAAGGAGGTAGAAAAATTCCTAATTAATTCCTTATGTGCATTCATTTTTAGTGTGATTTGCATGTATAGTCATTCTATTTCTGGTAATAAACATTTAACTCAAAAAACTACAAGCAAGTGCTTCCAATCTTCATCAAAACTGGAAATTTGTCAAGATTCATCGATCCCAAAATCGATGTGCGCACTCTGTTGCGCAGTAGGCAGCTACCAATCTTGTTTTTGGCAGCATACCCATAGATAATATTCCTAGTTGGTTTTTGTATATTGATAGTGGAAATGACCCTCCTCAAACTCTGTAATTTCTCTTTTATCTATAATATGCTTGATTAGAAAAAAAAAAAAAAAGTGCTTCCAATAAACATATAAGCCAGCATAGTAAGCCTAAATATGTATAGACCCAAACAGATCTGATCAACACGTATGTAACATCAGACAGTTTTACAAAAACAGAGTCTATAATGAAAGCAGGCCTAGAGATAATGAAAACAGAGTTTTACACTACAGAGCCTAAACCAGAGTCTTGTTTAGGCTCTTAGTAGTTTAAAAGTGGTCTTCAATGGCCATCAAACATAGTTTGTTTGGTTATGTGAAAGAGGGCCAAACATGATATCCTTGGCCTCTAATGCCAAGCAAACACTTCTCTTACTTTCTGTTTCTTTTTTCCTCTCTCCCCTTAGCAAAACAACTCTTCGTATTGATAAGTCAATGAAGGAAAATTGCAGAAGAGAAAACCAGTTACCAGCACCCAAAGGAGTTATAATAAGTTGATCGTCTTCTCTAGTCACAGATGAATCACGTCTCTTGAGTGATTGTTGTGGCCCTGCTGAAGCCATTCTCTTTTCCTTAACAGAAATGTACCACAAGGCCTTCAATCAAACTGCATCATCTATCAGTGAAAAATGTTTTAAGTCCCAACTAATGAAAGTATACTGCAAAATAGTCACATTACCAACAACTTCTACAAGCATTGGCTTACTCTTAAGGAAAAATTATTTACTTTAAGCTGATTCTAAAGCAAAATACTCCCCTCTAACATTAAAATTCAAGCACACTCTGATTTCTTTCAAAAACAGAGAAGCAAAACCAGTACCTAAAGCAGCCCCTGTTTTTATAAGCAAAAAATTCAGGCTTCCAGTGCAGTGCTTCAGAAAGGAGTCTCAAAAACATAATCCTAGCATCTTCCTATTGCAGTGCTTTCAGTAAAGTCCAAAAACTTTTTCCATTTTTCAAATTATATATTACTCTTCAAACATTAATTAGTACTACTTTATACTTTTTGTTCTACCCAAAAGAAGACTATTGGAACATGACGTGCATCACCATGACTCAGAGCATGCAACCGATATCATGCATGGCGGAAATCCACGCACTCATGAAGCAGCCAAGCCACATGCAGAAAACGGATAACAAACTACTCTGCTACAAGCCACGGATTCTCCACTAATCCCACGATCCTTTAGTTTGTTAGCTAACAACCCGACATGTATATATTCTCTTTCCCATTTCAGTTAGACAGCTACGTAACTTAGGCCTATTTAACCAGCGGGAACATTTCCCTTTCAGCATGTATTATTTTATTTTCACTTTACTCGGAATAAGAATTCTTTTCGAGGTTCTCCAATTCTTTTCCAGATTTCTCACTTTCTTACATGGTATCATAGAGCAAGGTTCTCCTGAGAAATTCCCATGGAAGACCAAAGAACCAAACCATCCATCTTTCTCGACTTCAACAACATAACCAACCCTTACCGTCTGGACCATGGAGACAACCCCTCCATTTCACTGGTTCCAGAATTACTCACCACAGACAACTACACCACCTGGTCCAGAGCAATGTGCCGTGCACTGCGAGCCAAAAACAAAATCGGCTTCATCAACGGTACAATATCCAAACCAACGGATCCAGAAGATCCACTACTTGGAGCATGGGAACGTTGCAACGACCTCGTGGTCTCATGGCTGCAGAACTCGATCAGCCAAAACCTCAAATCCAGCATCGCACTAGTTGACGACGCCCCCGTGATCTGGGAAGAACTAAAAGACAGGTTCACACAACAAAACGGACCACGGATCTTTCAGCTGAAGAAAGCGTTGGCAGGATCACAACAGGAACAAGAACCTGTAAGCATTTACCTCGGAAAACTAAAATCCCTATGGGATGAACTAGGGATATACGATCCCATTCCCAACTGTGACTGCGGAAAGCTGAAGATCCTTGTCGACAGGTACCAACGAGACTGCGTAATACTGTTTCTAATGGGCCTAAACGATTCCTACTCAAACACCAGAGATCAAATCATGATGTTGGACCCCTTCCCTCCCATGAACCGAGTTTTCTCCATGATCCAACAACAAGAGATGCAACACACCATGCTCTCCAACATTCCATCCCCCGACTCCATGGCTCTTGCTGCCAAGAAAGGATACACACCCTTTAGATCAAACACCAAACCAAACACCAATCCAAAACGCCCCTTCTGCAACTACTGCAAAATCCAGGGACACACTCTGGACAACTGCTTCAAAGCTGGCAACGCCGAACCTCCCACATGCAACCACTGCCAAATGACTGGGCACACTGTCGAGAAATGCTACAAAATCCACGGCTATCCTCCAGGACACAAATTGCACAATAAGAACAAACAATCCGTGTTCCTCGCCAACTCGGCCTCCGCAGGACAAGAAGAAGAATCAAGGGAAAGAATGTCCCTCACGAAGGACCAATATCAACAGATCCTATCCCTACTTCAACACAAAGACGTCCTCACCAATAATCATTCCCCCAATCAGGTCCAAACAACCAACACTCCATCTCAGAACGCCCACAAAGCCACAACCATGTCTAGTATATCACTCTGCTCTCGTACTTTAGCAAAAGCTCAAGCACATTCACCCGAAGTGCCTTGGATCATAGATACCGGTGCCACAGATCACATGATCTGCAACACCTCATTTTTCCACTCAATCACTGCTCAAGTATCACACACTATCAAACTTCCCGACGGGAACACTACACTAGCTACTCACATAGGCACAGTTAGAAGCACGAACACCCTAACACTGACAAATGTCCTATGTGTGCCATCCTTCAATTTCAATTTAATCTCTGCCAAACAAATCGCTAGTTCACTTGTCTGCTGCCTCATTTTCTTCTCACATTCCTGTTTTTTGCAGGACCTTTCATCTTGGACGACGATTGGAATGGGTGAACAGAAAAATGGCTTATACCACTTAAGCATTACTGCAGTGCCTCCGACAGCCTTGGTTGATCATTTTTCTCTATTTTTACACAAAAACATTCATGTCTCAACCGCTTCTAGCAGCAATTTCATTGTATCAAATATTTGGCATTATAGACTTGGCCACACACCCTTATCCAAGCTGAATTTAATCACAGATCCTGCTGTTAAAGCGCAAATCTCATCCATCAATGATAGTCCCTGCTGCGTATGTCCCATGGCCAAACAACATAAACTGCATTTCTCGAACAGCAACCACAAAGCCAACCGCATTTTCGAATTGATCCACGTCGACATTTGGGGCCCCAACCCCACCGAAGCCTACGACGGCTCCAAATATTTCCTAACCATTGTCGACCACTACTCAAGATCCACATGGATATACCTCCTCAAGAGAAAATCAGACGTGCGTGCTTGCATTGAAGCATTCCACAACCTTGTCCAGACCCAATTCAACGTCAAGATCCAAACTCTTAGAAGCGACAATGGCTTGGAATTCCAAATGAGAGACTTCTTCCACCAAAACGGGATCATCCACCATAAGACATGCGTCGAAACCCCACAACAAAACGGGGTGGCCGAGCGCAAGCACCAACACCTCCTAAACATCGCCAGAGCCCTCAAGTTTCAATCCGGTCTACCACCCAAATATTGGAACAACTGCATCCTAACAGCAGCGTACATCATAAACTGCATCCCCACTCCCGTTCTCTCCAACCAAACTCCTTTCGAATTGCTGTTCAAAACAAAGCCATCATACTCACACATGAAGACCTTCGGATGCCTCTGCTTCGCGTCCACCCTCTCTTAAGCCCGACAAAAATTCGATCCTCGCGCCAGAAAATGCGCATTCCTCGGCTATCCCTTCGGCACCAAAGGCTACAAACTCCTCGACCTCAACACCGAAAGTATCTTCATCACCAGGGACGTAACCTTCCATGAAACCACATTTCCCTTCCACACAAACATAACACCTCCCACCACACCTCCCATCCGACCCACAACAGAACAGACCTCACCAACAACCTCGATCCCCATCATACACCAGAACAATGAACTCAACACCATTAATCCCCCAACTGACCCACTCGATACCCAAACACCCACACAACCAACCAATGCACCCAATAGCCCTCCCCCTCCCACAATATCTCCCATTCAACCAACAACAGAACAAACGCCACCAACAACTCCCATCCCCATCACACAGCAAACCTCGCCCAACGTCAACGACCCACCCCACGACCTCAACATCACCAATTCCCCAACTAACACCCCTGCCGTTCAACCACTCAGAAGATCAACCAGGACTCGACGAGCACCACAGTACCTGCAAGAGTTCCACTGCCACCAAGTTCTGTCCAGCCCACACATTCCAACATTGTCCAAGACTCAAGGTCCACACTCAGGTAAATCATTTCCTCTCACAGATTTCATATCATACCACAGATTATCTCCACCCTTCACCTCATTCTCAGCCTCAATCTCCTCATCCACTGATCCACACACATACCAACAAGCCATCAAAGACCCTGGCTGGCGAGAAGCAATGAGAGCCGAAATTGAAGCACTCGAACTCAACAATACCTGGACCATAACCGACCTGCCACACAACAAAGAAGCCATCGATTGCAAATACACATACAAGACAAAGTATCACTCCGATGGAACCGTTGAAAGGAAGAAAGCTCGACTAGTCGCCAAAGGATACACACAACAAGAAGGAATCGACTACAACGAAACCTTCTCACCAGTCGCCAAGATGGTCACCGTGCGAACTCTCCTGGCACTAGCAGCAATCCGCGGTTGGCACCTTCAGCAGTTCGACGTGAACAATGCTTTCCTCCACGGCGAACTACACGAAGAAATCTACATGCGCATGCCACCAAGTTACAACAAAGGCAAATCCGGACAAGTCTGCAAGTTACTTAAGAGCCTCTACGGACTCAAACAGGCCTCACGACAATGGTACTCCAAATTCTCAAACTCACTACTGCATTTCGGGTTCACACAATCAAAATCGGATTACAGTTTATTCACTCAATCCGATGGCATTCACTTCACCGCACAACTAGTTTACGTGGACGACATAGTACTTGCAAGCTCTTCACTCGAATCCATTACACAAGTCAAACACTTCCTGAACCAGCACTTGAAAATCAAGGACTTGGGAACCTTACGATACTTCCTCGGCATCGAAGTGGCAAGATCATCACAAGGAATTCAGATATGCCAACGAAAGTATACCCTTGACATCCTCGCCGACTCGGGATATCTCGAAACCAAACCGGTCAAAGTTCCCATGGATCAGAATCATAGAATCAGCAAAGAGAGCGGCTCTCCTCTCCACGACCCCAGCTCATACCGAAGATTAATTGGACGCCTTCTCTACCTCACCATCACACGTCCAGACATCAGCTACCCCGTCCAAATACTCAGACAATTCTTGGCACAACCATTGACCACACACCTTGCCGCTGCACACAAAATACTGAAGTACCTGAAAGGCACCATTGGCCAAGGCATCCTATTCTCTTCATCCTCCCCACTCCAACTCAGCGGCTACTGCGACTCGGACTGGGCCTCATGCCCAGACACAAGACGCTCAGTCACCGGCTACTGCATCCTACTAGGCGACTCCCTGATATCCTGGAAATCAAAAAAGCAGAACGTCGTCTCTCGGTCATCCGCCGAATTCGAATACAGAGCCATAGCAACCACATGTTCGGAACTCACCTGGCTACGACAACTGCTCTCTGAACTCCACGTACCACATCCTCAAGCAGCGCTCCTCCTCTGCGATAACCAAACCGCACTACACATCGCAGCAAACCTAGTCTTCCACGAGTGCACCAAACACATCGAAGTCGACTGCCATATCATCTGCGACAAAATCCAAGACGGCAGCGTCGTTACACAACACGTTCCCACACAGTCACAACTAGCAGACATTTTCACCAAGTCCCTCTCATCTAACGTCATCTCCCGTCACCTCTCCAAGATGGGAATAGTAAATCTCTATTCTCCACCTTGCGGGGGGATATTGGAACATGACGTGCATCACCATGACTCAGAGCATGCAACCGATATCATGCATGGCGGAAATCCACGCACTCATGAAGCAGCCAAGCCACATGCAGAAAACGGATAACAAACTACTCTGCTACAAGCCACGGATTCTCCACTAATCCCACGATCCTTTAGTTTGTTAGCTAACAACCCGGCATGTATATATTCTCTTTCCCATTTCAATTAGACAGCTATGTAACTTAGGCCTATTTAACCAGCGGGAACATTTCCCTTTCAGCATGTATTATTTTATTTTCACTTTACCCGGAATAAGAATTCTTTTCGAGGTTCTCCAATTCTTTTCCAGATTTCTCACTTCCTTACAAAGACAATCTGGCCATACTCTATTGAGGATCGTTCACATGCATGGCTTAATAGTTATTTGAAAAGATAAAAAGATTAGGAAAACCATATTGTAAAAGAGATAGAAAGAAAAATACAGTACATAAAAGGATTTAGAACTAAAATTCCAACCAAGATTTAGTGCGCAAGCAAATACCAAATCCACCAAATCTACAAAATGTGATTCTGAGCAACTGAGCATTGAACAAAAAGCAGTAGCTCAAATGGAGAGATTTTAGTTTTTGAAAGATTGATTTCAGCCCCAAAGAAAAATGGTAGCTTACATCCTATTAAGATTTTAGTGGATACATACATATGATGAGTACGGCAGCTTACATCCTATTAAGATTTTAGTGGATACATACCGTTAAAAAATGAATAGATAAGATACACAATTCATAAAAAAAATTCTTTAAAAGAGGAAGTTGAAATTATCAACATCAACACCTTCTAAGTTCACATGTTCACCTTCTAAGTTCAAATGTTCACATCTAAGTTCAGAAAACCAAGGTCGACCTTTCATTTGTAACGAAACCAATGATACAATTCTTTTTATCTAATTATGATCCTAATTAGTATCTCAATTAAAATCAAGAAATTTCCGAATTTCATAATCCATCAAATAAAATATTTAGACCCATAGCCTATTCATGAAAAATGCAATAAATCTCAATTGGACTTTTCTCATTTTAGCCTATTTATAAGATCCAAAATCATCTACTAAATTTGAACGGTCCAAAAATTAAAATTATTGGCCTATGGGCCTAACTAAAATTCCAAACCAACCTCAATAAATATTAAATCATAGGCTCACCCAACTTTGCTTATTAAACATAATTTTAGGCCCAATTAAATTTCACGTCGGGGTGTTATATGAACAACCACCGCACATAAAAATAATATAGACGTTAGTTTGGAATGCTGATTATTGTTGGTGAACTTGTATTAATTTTGGGGCACTTTTATATGGACCGTTACAATTTGAGGCACTAAAGTTGACTAATAGCATTAATTACGTTTTATTTTCTGAACTACTCCTATTGCCATATTATTTAGGGCAATGCTAATTGTACTTATATCCACGTTACATTCTCGTCTATGCATCACTTCCATTAAAAAAATTCAAGAAAAGAAAAAAATTGTAAAAAGTCATGTATTATCTACTGTATGCTATGTTTATTTATTACTACCAATTATTCATATGATCACTTCTGAATAAAATAATATTGATGATATCACAGATCGAGATCAAACATGACTTGCTGTTACATATTGTAAGAGCACTTCCAATGGTTAATCTATATATATATTTTTTATCCGAAAAACTCATTACATCCTACTTTTCCAATTTTAACTAACTATTTTTTAAGAGTACCATTCATGATTCAACAACTTATCTAAATTTTTTATATATTTAAATTAAAAATTAAATAAAAAGAAAAAAAGTACAGAGAAAATCATAAAAATAGATAGATGAAAGAAGTGAGAAAAAGAAATAATAGAAAGAGAGAGAGAGATGTGTGTAAAAAAATTTATACATGGATGAGTAGCATTAAACTATATTTAGATTGATACTTATTTTTATGGCACAGCGTAGTATATATACTACGACAAGCGTAGAAAGATTATGACTTTAGATTGTCGATTTGTCTTTTTTCATGGGCTTGAAGCAATCAGTTTCTGAATTCAATAATTAACAATCAGGCCATTATTATAATGCTATCTAAACTAGGATCGATAAATGTAATCCTAATATATATCACTACAAGAAAAATAATCATTTATGACAAGTGATTTGTGACAAAAATGTACTCATTTTTATAAGAAATAGACATTTTCGTAGGAAGTAATTGGTAACAACTAAACAGTTTAATGTGATATTCAAGTGTCAGGTATTCACCAAGAATTAATTTTCGTGATCTTAAAAATAAGTTCAACATTAATCCTAATTAAGCATACCAATAAGGGTTCTAGTAATCAGAATCAGGCAATAGATCACGAACGTACGGATAAATTACAGTACAATCGTCTTAATTTTTAAACTTGTTTGTTGAACCCAAATTATGTGAGGTCGTAAAAGGATAAATTTAATGGCTCATTTGAATAGTAAGATGAGATGAGATAAGATGAGTTTTAATGAGTTGAATAAAATATTGTTAGAATATCACTTTTTAATATTATTATTATTTTGAGATTTGAAAAAATGAATTGTTTATTATATTTTGTGTGAAAATTTTAAAAAAATTATAATAATGAAATGTGATGACTTGAAATGATTTCTGTAGAGTACTTTCGAGTCATTGTTTGTCTCTCTGGCTTGGAGAAGCAGTCGGGAAATATTTGATCAGTGATGATGTGGAAGGTCCATAAATATGAGAGATGGTACTAGCACATCCAACCGGACATCAATAAGTTTATTAATATATCTTGCATTCGTAACTAACATGATTACTACCATTAATTCTTCTATCTCTAATTATATATTGGTTTATAACATCAAGAGTTGTTTCTTTTGATTGCCCATATAAATGAACAACCTAAGTGTTGTTAATGTGAACTGAGTATCTATTCCAAAAGTTTAAAATGATGGAAAGATATCGATTTAATCATATGTACTTAACTTAACAGTTACATCATGTGTGGACCAAATATGGGTGGCAATATGTGATAGGATCCGTTAACCGACCATGAACAAAACACGATAATAGCGGGTTTAGATTGTCTTAACAGGTTCAAGTCAAAATGGGTTGACCTGTTAAGACACGGTTGCTTAATGGGTAGATAACGGGTCAACTCATTTTGTTCCGTTATGACCCGTTAAGAAAGTTAAAGTTACAATTATACCCTTATACCTAAAAGTAAAATTGTTCGGATTCTAATTTCGATATTTTTATTGTTTGGATTGTAATTTTTTACCTGTTGTTAGTTTTATATTTTTTTTTTTATAGATATTGTGATTTTAACATTTTTATAAAATTATGATAAACTTAATCAGGTCAAACGGGTTAATTTTGGATCTGTTCAATCCATTTACATAAACGGGTTGAAATTGGTCAGGTTAGGTCGGGTCGTGTTAACTTATTTCGTAGTATTTGCTAACGAGTCAAAACGAGTCATTTCTTGTCAACCCGTTATATTAATGAGTCATGTAAGGGTTTGAGATTTTGACATGATAAGCTTAATAAGTCGTGTTCGGGTTAATCCATATAGTATAATATACAAGTCTTGACACGATACGAACACGATCCGTTAATAGGATTTTGACACCTCTAGGACCAAACTCTCTTAATAAATGGGCCTAACATGTGGAATATTTAATTAATTGGGTGAAATATAAAGTCAAGATTTGAACCTAGGATCTCTACTTTGATATCACGTGAAACCGCCACTTATTTCAAAATGTTAAATTGATGAGAAAAGGTAGATTACTTACTTATTAAAATCTTTAGTTTGAAATTTGAGTCATGTAGTCTTTGAGTCTTGTAGTCTTCATATTGATTGATTAATTGTCATGAGATGATGAAAGTGGCATTAGTGATGAAGTGACTTACAACTAAAATATCAAATCTAGAGTTTTGGTCAACAATGAGTTGATAACAAACCAAAGCCAACAAAGGCTAACAATAAGCTAAAAGATTGAGGTGAGGTTTGGATAGTAAGTTGGAATGAGATGAGATGAAATTAGTTAAGGTGAAAGTTGAATAAAATATTGTTAGAATATTATTTTTTTAATATTATTATTGTTTCGAGATTTGAAAATTTTAAATTGTTTATGATATTTTGTGTAAAAATTTGAGACAATTATAATAATTAGATAAGTTGAGATTAACTCTGAAACCAGACGGGACTTGAGCCAATAATGGGCTACATTTGGCCTTGATCAACCACATAATTACTAAATTTAAAAGACTAAAAATAGGTCTGAGACTTCAAACAATACTAAAAACAAACAAGAATCTAATAAAAAAAGCTTACAGCTGATAAAAATATTCCAAACACAGATTTGAAATGAAACATAGTTGAACGATGATGAAAATTGTGGGAGGTAATGATGGCAGAAGAACTTTGAGTTCTTTCTTCTACAATGGTCTTTCCTTTTATTTATTTATTTTTTGTTAACCAGAATTTGAATTGAGCTAAGAGTCATCAGTACTAGATAGGGTAGAGCACTTCTAAAGCGGTGATAAGTTATGTTCGAATTAAATACAAGATGAGTTTATATATTAGAAAACGTAAGTGAATTTTAATAATATTATTTCAAATTTCTTTCTCTTGGAACGAGTGCCAAAAGGAAAAAATTGAACACTAAGGACATATTTGAGTATAAAAATATGAGATGAAAATTATGTTAATAGTAGTGAATGGTTTGTAAAATGTAGTAAAATGGTTTGAGTTAAGATATTTTATTAGATTTTGAGAAATGAAAAAGAAAAAAATTGAATTAAAATATTATAAAGTTTAAAATTTGTTAAAATATTATTTTTTAATTTTATTTTTATTTAAAATTTGAAAAATTTGTATTATTTTTCGTGTTTTGTTTAGAAGTTTGAGAAAATTATAATAATTAGATAATGATTAGATGAAAAAGTTGAATATTTAAAATTAAAAAGTGTTTTATGTTTGAGTGATAGTTAAGAAAGAAATTATGAGATGAGATGATATAGTCTCAACTAATTTCACTTCCCAACCGGTAGTGAGCATAGAATCTACATAGATGTTTTTAGCTTCGCAGTTGATTATTATTGGTGAACACATATTTTTGGGACACTGTTATATATATATATATATATATATATATGGGTAGTTACATTTCGAGGCACTACTTAATTAATTCTTACTTGGATATTGTCATATTTATGATAATATATATTTATTATATTCTACATATGCGTGGTAATATGTCTCATTTATACCATATTTAGCTCATTATATAGTTAATCTATATCAAATAGTATCTTTGACTTATTTTGTATTTATTGTACCTTCATTATTCTTCTAGCCTTGTTTACCTATATATGGTATTCTATTGTACATTCTAAGGATTCAGAAGAGGAAGTTGAGTTGATTTGTAATATCCCTATTAGTAGATGGGGAGCAGTGGATAAAATAGTATGGGGATGCTCAAATGATGGCAAATTTTCTGTTAAGAATGCTTACCACTTGAAGCATGAAAGAATGAGAAGAAAGACATGGGAATCCTCAAAAGGTATCTGTGAAGAGAAAGAATGGAATCTCTTATGGGAGCTTAATGTACAAGGGAGTAATTCTACATACAACTAGGGGTGTGCAAAATTCTGAGAATTCCGACTCCATCCGACTTCCGCTCTGACGCCGACTCCGACGGAGTCGGAGTAGTCAGAATTCGGAGTCAGAATTCGAAGTAGCTCTGAATAACTATTAGGAGTCGGAGTCGGAATCGGAGCTACAAGGAGCTCCGACTCCGACTCTGAATTTTTTTTTTTAAACCCAGCTGTAAAACGATGTCGTTTTACAGCTGGGTTTAAAAAAAAAATTTGAACGACACCGTTCCATTATGTCGTTTTACAGCTGGGTTTAAAAAAAAAATTTGAACGACACCGTTCCACTTAATATGGAACGACGTCGTTTCATATTTAAATACCCTCCAAAACGCAACCCCAGGTCCCCCCTGGCCCCTTCTTCTTCCTTCTTCAGTTCTTCTTCCTTCTTCTACTTCCTTCTTCCTTCTCCCTTCTCTCTCGCGTCTCACTGAACCAGTGAACTGTGAAGCCGTCTCGCGCCTCACGTCTCATGTCTTTCTTGCCAGCGTGCTGCCGTTCATCGTTGCTCCTTTGTGCCGCCGTTCCTCGTTGCTCCTCTGTTCAGCTTCCACCTACGGTGAGAGTAAGGTTATGAGCCCTAAATTTAATTCAAGCACGTCTCTTATGAATTGGAGCCAGCAGTTGTGATTCTTGTGAATTGGTTGTATTGAATATTCAATATAGTCCCAACAAATCACGGTGCTCAAAACCCTGAATTTTACATTGTATTGAAGACTTGCGCTCGAGTGAGGTGTCTAGCGCAAGTCGAGCGCATGTTGTATTGAACATTGGCTCGAGCGATATGTCGAGCGGAAGTCGAGCGAACCTCTCTGGAAGAGTTCTGCTCGAGCGCCACGTCGAGCGCACGTCAAGCGAACCTCTCTGGATGGGTTCTGCTTGAGCGTCACGTCGAGCGCACGTCGAGCGAACCTCTCTGGATGGATTCTGCTCGAGCGCCACGTCGAGCGCACCTCTAGCGAACCTCTCTCTATGAGTTCTGCTCGAGCACCACTTCGAGCGCATGTCGAGCGAACCTTTTTGGATGGGTTCTGCTCGAGCGCCACGTCGAGCGAACCTCTCTGTATGGCTTCTGCTCGAGCGCACGTCGAGCGCACGTCGAGCGAACCTCTCTGGATGGTTTCTGCTAGAGCGCACGTTGAGCGAACCTCTCTGATGGGTTCTGCTCGAGCGCACTTCGAGCGAACCTCTCCGGATGGGTTCCGCTGAGTCGAGCGCACGTCAACCGAACCTCGATGTAATATTACATCGATACAATAATACATGTCCTATTGTATAATACAATAGCCTAGTTTATTTTTAAACTAATTTTTTACTTCTAATTTAATTTTTTCAGCTTCATTGATTGTGATATGGATCCTAGACATAGTGGAGATGATCGTCCACAAGGGGATGTGGCAGATGCCAATGCTACAACTCCTACACCGGTGGGTACTTCCACCCCTAGAGCCACATCTAGGGCAGCTACATCTAGAGCAGCTATATCTTGTGCGAGTAGTCGACTCCCACTCCCAGTTGATATAGAGGATGAGGATATGTTCAACAAAGAGGAGGAGATGCCCATTGAGCAAGATCAACCACCACGACCTTCTAAAAAGAGGTCGCGGACATGGGAGCATTTCACTAAAATTCATGGTGATATTGCAAACCCAGTAGCAAGATGCCATTACTGTGGATCACTTTGTGGATGCCATTCGAAGAAGTAAGGTACCAGTGTGTTAATAGCACATCTAAATAGTTGCCAACGATATAAGATAGCGAAGGGATTGCAAGCCACTGATCAGACCAACCTCAGTTACCAAACTTCTACAGCCACTGATGGTACACAGACTAAGAAATTGGTCATCCCTCAATACAGTGAGAAGATGTTGAGGGACATGCTTACAGAGATGATAATTACTGATGAGATGCCATTTACCACAGTCGAGAAAAGAGGCTTTCGAAAGTTTCTAAATTTTGTTGAGCAACGATTTCCAATTCCATCACGGTATACAGTGATGCGAGATTGTATGAAGAGGCATGCGAAGGACAATGAGAAGATGAGGAAGATGTTTATTACCACTGGCCAGAGAGTGTCTTTTATGACTGACACATGGACTTCCATACAGAATGTCTGCTACATGTGTATCACAGCACACTACATTGACAGTGAGTGGATTTTGCATAAAAAAATTATTAGTTTTAAAGAAATTGTGGATCATAAAGGTGCATCCATTGGGGCGAAGATGGATGATTGTTTGAAGGACTGGAGAATTCGAAAAGTGTTGTGTATTATAGTTGACAATGCCAGTGAGAATGAAACAACAATTGATTGGTTTAAGCGGAACACGACGGTGAGAGATGATGTCATTCGGGCCCACGAGTTTATTCACGTTCGATGCTGTGCTCATATCATTAGCCTCATAGTTGTTGAGGGATTAAAAGAGGTTCATGATTCCATAACCCGAGTCCGCAACATTGTACGATATGTGAGGGGTTCCCCTCAAAGGCGGCTTGCCAAGTTTAAGGCAATAGCAGAAGATCTGAAGATTGAATGTTCTAGTATGCTGTGCTTGGACGTTCCGACTCGATGGAATTCTACATACATGATATTGGATGTGGCACAGAAGTACCAAAAAGCATTCGAGCGGATGGAGGTCGAGGATGGGGGCCTGATGTATGCTTTGTTGGAGCCAGCAGGACAGGGGCTCGGTGCGCCGAACGCACATGATTGGACCAGTGTGAGTTATTTTGTTGAACTTTTAAGAACTTTTTATGAGATAACCATGTGGCTATCTGGATCCAAATATATGACTGCAAACTCATTTTTCAGCGAGCTCTCGGAGCTTCACTTCCAGTTGGAAAATAGTTGTACTGACTCTGCTAGATTGTTATCTGCTATGATTACGAGGATGAAGATCAAATATGATAAATATTGGGGGAATATTGAGAAGATAAATAGATTGCTATTTGTGGCTGTGATCCTTGACCCCCGAGTTAAGTTGGCCATTCTAGAATTTTGGGTAAATTCCGTCCTCGGGGCAGTGAAGGCTGTAGAGTTTATTAGATTGCTAAAAAGTGATGTTGATGACTTATATAATCACTACAGTACTAGTGCTCAGCCTTCATCCGTAGTTGGTAGCTCCTCACATTCGAGGCCGACAGGATCGACAGTTTCCTCAAGTGATACTGACCCATCTGTAGGGGTTAGAGGCAATCGTATTATACGGCAATATCATCAACTCATGTCAACAAGGAATATTATGCATTGTACATCTGAGGTTGAACGATATTTTATGGAAGCTGTCGAGGCACCTAGTGATGTATTTCAGTTATTAACTTAGTGGAAAGTTAATTCCACCAAGTATCCAGTCCTTTCCCATGTGGCCCGAGATGTGCTAGCCATTCCTGTTATTACGGTTGCCTCAGAGTCGGCATTTAGCACTGGAGGTCACGTGTTGGATGCTTATCGGAGTTCATTGTCACCGTCAACCGTGAAGGCCCTCGTTTGCACACAGAATTGGATAAGTGAAACACCCATTGGACTAGATACCGTTGGCGTTGATGCCGAGAGCTATAGGCTTGAATCGGGTAAGTTTATATGCTTTTAAATGATGATTTAATTATTTTTAATGTTTCTAACTTCTACTTTTTATGATTTTATAGATCTAATTGTGAACCCTAACATTATTACCGATGATTGAGAGTCTGGAACGGACGCTACTTGAGAGTTGGGATGGAGTTGAGAGAACCTCCTTTCTTGGTAAGAATCAAATTATTCTTTTACCGTATTCAATTCTTTATTATCAATTTTTTTTCATCTATTGATTGCTACTTTCTATGTTCATTTCAGGCATGACCAATGGAACAAAAAGCATTTGAGTGAAATCCGTGTTTAATTTTTATGTAGTTATATTTCAAGGCTGAGTTATATTGTTATTACGTTATAAATGAGACTGTTATAACTTATGGCTACATCATACATGTTATTTACTTTTTAAACTATTTATATAGTTATATTTATGTAGTTATATCCCGAGCAAAGACGTGGGATAAGTACTCTTTATTTTATAATTTCTATTAGTACTTATCCATCCTCTCTCAAACGTTTATAATTTATTATCCAACTGAAATTAATCGAATTATACAAATTCGTACCATCATTCTTCTCTATAAAATTTTAAATTTGTGTAATTTTCAACTCATGAGTCATGAGCACTTTTAATGCTAAATTTCAGGCGGACATAAAACAAATTAAAGATATAATTAAAATTCAGTAACAAAATCAGAAGGAATATTTAAATTATTGAAAACTCTTGAATAAACCAAATATTTGTAGATGGTTCACTTTTAAAAAAAATATATATGTTGCTCACTATCTGAAACGAAATTGAACAACAAAATTTAAATAATAATAAAAAAAAGAACAGAAAACAACAACTAGAAATTTATTTCTGAACGGAGTTCGGAAATTTAATTCGGAGTCGGAGCTCCGACCTCCGTTCGGAACTCCCTCTGAAATCTGATCCGAGGTCGGAGCTTCGACCTCCATTCGGAGTTCCGATTGGAGTTCGGAGCTCCGACCTCCGATCGGAATCGGACTCTGACTAAGTTCGGAGTCGGAGTCGGAGGGGCAATTCGGCTCCGACTTTTGTCGGAGTCGGAGGTTGGAAACGATAACTCCGACTCCGTCGGAGTCGGAGCCCACCAACCGTGAAGTGCGTAACCACTGCGTAATCGTTTTGAAAAAGAGTGGGGTTCACTATTAAAAAATTAATTTTTTTCATGTGGGTCCCATGTTTTATTTATTTTTTTCAAAGTGATTACGCGGCAGTTACGCAATTCATGGTTGTAAGTATCTTTTCTCGGCTAAGAAATAGATTTTAAATTCTAGTTTGTGCCCAATTTGTGAGCTGAAATCTGAAACTACCATGTATGTGCTTTGGAGTTGTCCTGTTGCGTCGAATGTCTAGGTTGAATTCAAAAGTCTTGTCCATAAGTGGAGTAGCTATAAGTAGAACTTCATGGAGTTATGGAAAAAAAAAACTTAATGTGCAGCTAGGAATGGAGGAGGTGGAGATGGTGGCTTGTATTTTGAGGAAGATATGGCATAGAAGGAATTCGTGGATGTTTGACTAAAAATTTGCAAAACTGAGGAGTGTCCTAAAATCTGCCAAAGAGGGACTAAATGAATTCATCATAGCACAAGATTATAATCAAAAGACATAGATGTTGGGGGTATAGACAGGAGGGAGGTTAAATGGGAAAAGTAATTTGATTTGTGTGTAAAAGTGAATTGGGATGCAGTAGTGGATGTGTGTCTCAAAAAAGTGGGTCTTGGTGTTGTTATTAGAGACTCCGATGGTGAGGTACTAGTCTGTCTGAACTGTATTGTGGATCATGCGCAGAAACCTATAATTGTAGAAGCTTTGGCTTTAAGGAGAGCAGGATACTTAAGTCCAAAGTTAGGCCTGTCAAAGGTAATCTTGGAAGGGGACTCTCAAGTGATTCTGAAGGCCAATAGTGAAGAATAAATATGGGCAGATTATGAGAATATTGTTGAAGATGTGAGACTGTTGTTAGTTGATAGATTGGATTGGAATGTTAGATTTGTGTATAGAGAAGCTAATAACATAGCTCATAAACTAGCAAAATTAGCACTTATGTATTCTAAGGAGAGGGTATGGAATATTACGGATAGTCCTATAGAGATAGTTAGTGATATACAAAAGGAAAAATATCGTAATGACTCATTTTCTTTGAAACAACAATAAAGGAGGTATATTTGACTTCAAAAAAAAATATATATATACCCTTTTAACTTGTTTATCATGGCATCAAAGCCACCCATTTCCTACTACTTAGAAAGTCTCATACGCAATGTGTTATTTGGTATTATTTTCCATTCACCATATGTCCTCTAGAGACTTTCTAAGCACTTAATAGATTGTTGTCCTCTCTCTCATCATCAATCACATACATCGGTTAGCTCTCATGCACTGTACGACTTGTATACTCATCGTATTTGCTCAAACCGCCACCACAGATTGATTCCTTGAACTATGGTCATTTTTTAATGCAAAAAGCACTCTGTTCTAGTCAAACATGCACCCCGACTCGCCGTCACAAGTTCCAACACCCACTCCGAATGCCTTCTCTCTCCCAACCCCAACATCTATCTCTCTCAGTTTCATTCCCTCTCAATCTTTGTTCACTCTTTCTCTCTCTGTCTCTCTCCCCATTTCTCTCACTTTGCTCTCTCTCTCTTCTCCCTCTTGTGTTGTAGCTCGTTGTGCACTGTCACTACCGAGGCCTTGCTCCATAGGTCGCACCACTGCAATCCTTTGTTGTTGCCAGTTTCCGCTCGTCATGTTGGTAAGTTTCTATTTGTCCTAGTATCTCTCTCTTCTCTCTCTCTCTCTCTCCATCTACAGCTCTCACTCACTCTCTTGGTCTTACTTTCCAGTCGTCTCCCATCTCTCTCTTTGTTGCATTGCAACTGCCACCCCCACCACACACCACAACAGTCAAGCTGCTTACACCTCAAACACCATTATTTGCCTCATGCCTCAGTCCCATGCTGTTTCGCTCACTGTCCTTGTTGCCACCGGTGTTCCTCCCGACCACGAGCATGCTGCTAGTAACCCCCTCGACCCCTTCTCATCTCTCTCTCTCTCTCTCCTTCTCTTGGTTTCGCCTATGTTACACAATATCTACTCGTCTCCCTTTGTCTTTTAGTCGGCTTCTCTCTCTCTCCCTCTCTATGCCAGTCCCTCTCTCATCTCCCTGCTTTGTGTTGCAACCCATCACTTTCACTACCCAAGCCTTGCACCACAACCAAGTTGCCACCGTATTGCCGTTGTGACTAGTGAAGGCCCTTGCACCACATTCTCAGTAGCTCCCCACCACTCCATTTTTGTTGCACTTCCCTGTCACCAAATCCAGTTGACCACTATTGCAAGGTCGGTAAGACACTCCTCTTCTTTATATGTTAAGACTGTGTCTAACTTATTTTGTGGAGTGACAGGACAATTTTAGGAACTTTTTGGACTTTGAATTGCATTGCTCAGTGGATTAATGGTTTGGTTGTTGTAATGTTTCAATGAGGCTGGATAGAATTTGGTTGTTGACATGGAGATGGAAGTAAGAGGGCTGGGACGAAGTATTACGTGGGCAATTTTGGTGTACTTGTGAGTCGATTGGTATAAAAACATGGTTTTGAAACCTGGTTGGTCAGGTGGCCAAATTGTGAAAAATGGATTTTCTATAAGGAGGTTTGACTTGCTATGACACCAGTGTGGAAGTTGGGTCATTAGGGCACAGGATAGAAAGTTTGGATTTTGGAGTTAGCACATTATGTCTTATTGTAGATGTGATAGTTAAATTCTATTAACTTAAAGATTTTACTAATTTTGTTTAGGTATTGATTGGTTTTAGCTCTATTATGTTGTGAGACAAGTTAGTTGTGCTAAAAAGTCCACGATGCTCCTATACAAGATGTTGCCTAAAACTAATTAATGTTGGTTTTGTGAAAAACTTGCATATTTTTTCACCAAAGCAGCCTTGGTTATTATCTACAGTACTAGTCCTTGTATCTGAACATTTAAACTTGACATTTATAATAACCGGTATTGACATGAGCAATTTTTGTACTCTGTTTCTCTACTGCATAAAATCTAAATATGAAATCTGAAATTTTGATCCAATTATATGACATTTATCTTATCCGTATAATATTTTTGTTATTGCATTATATCTATAGACCCCGAGGCATGAGATTTTGTTCTACTCTGATTTCTGTCTCTACCAAAGTAAAAAATAATGGTCTCTATTTTGAATGCAATCACTTTGGTGACAAATTGATTTTTGTTCTGCTTTACTATCCATAGAATGTAAAACTATACCACATGGGTAAACATAACCTCTGTTTTGAGTGCACTCACTTTGGTAACAAAATAGTGATTTATGTTCTACTTGGCTAACAACAGGTATGCAAAACTCTGCTAGGGGGTAAAGATGGCCTATGTTTCTATTTCGGATGTTGATTGAGTTGTCTTGTTCCTAAGGTCTTTTGGATATATTATTATTATTATAATGAAATGCTTTTGAAAATACAGCTGTCATATTTTTTAGAATTGTCTGTTTATAAATTCTTTAAGAGAAACTTTGCTAGTGTTTAGTTTAGTTTACTTGGAAGAATTTTGAGATATTTGATTTTGGAAGGCTTTTTGTAGTTAAGATTTTATTATTGTGTGTTTCAGGTTAAAAGGTTCGCCCTTGTGTATGGGGCATGACAATCCGCCTTTTAAAGCTTTTCATGTTAGTATTTATTTAATTTTTAGAAATTCCACTTCTCATATTGAATCTTATTATCCTCAATCATAGTATCTGTTGTAACTCATTTTAAGTGACTTCATAGAATTTCATCAAAGTGAAAAGGCAATTAAGATGTGATATGTTAGCTGGATCGGAGAAATATAACACGTCAATCCTTATATATATAAATAAATATTAGATAATATTTATTTATATATAACTAATACTAGATACAAGTTTAGGAAGTGCAAGTCTCGGAGCAGTCCATTTAAAATGAACCTGGACATGCCATGAGAAAGTCACTTTTTAGAGGTGGGGCCAACTTTTTTTTTCTAAAAATATTTCACATCCTATATCTGTAGAAATAATTTTTTGTATATCATATATATATACATATATATATATATATATGCGTGTGTATATAATTGATATATTTTACCTTATCTGCAAGTTTAAACTATTTTCATGTTTCATAAATAATGATGGGTTAAAAGATGAAAGAAGATAAATAGATCAGAGAGATATAAATTCTTACCGAGGACCCTTGATATTCCAGTATAAGAAGCTGCAGCACATGGAGAAAAGAAATAAAGGTAATTAGTGATCATCAGTTAATTAATTATATAGAAAGTGATTTAAACAAAACTGTATAAACAAATCTATCCATTTATGTTACCAATAAATATAATAACTAGTTCATGTGACCTGGAAAGAACAATTTTCAGAGAATTAATTAATTTTTTAATAAAAGATCAGTCGTTACACGTACATTAATGACTTGGCAAAATCTTGACTTAGAAAAAGTCAACTCATAAAATATATAATTGACTGACGCATGCATCATGGTATAAATTCATCATGGTATTAATTTTCAAGTTTTCATTGAAGAGGGGAAAATTGTCCTTTCCTCTTATCTTGAAATCACGAATGCTATTAATATACATTTAACATCTTATGGAGATAATATTGAATGAAGAAGAATCAGTGGCTGCTATTATTGATTCAAATACTAATTAAACACTGGAATGTGGATTTAATTGAAGAAATATTTTCCTACGATGAATTGCTGCTGAGAATACCTACCTATTGGTTTTTCAAATTGTCTAGATAATTGGTAATTTTACCGTAAAAAGTGCATATTATTTACGAAAAGAGATATTGGATCGAGATAAAAGCCAATCTTCAAATTCAAATTATCTTAAAGAGTATAATTATCTTAAAGTTGTATAGATATTTTCATCCATTGACAATAATCTTTTTAAAATTCAAATTATTTTCTGCATTATTCGAAAAAACACGATTGAGATTAAACGTACTTTTTAACTTAATTGAGATTAAGGGCTGTAATACATAACACTCAAACAACTTAATTTTTTCATTTAAGAACTTTTAAGACTATTTAAATACTTTTTAAAACTCTTGTTGCAATCTCAAACAGGCCTTAAATATTTGGTGCTACAGTAAAGAAAGTAACGGAGAGCTATTTCACAAATGTGTCATCCAACGTACCTAATATGAAGGTCCTACAGGCTAATATTGAGACTATATATGGTGACACGGCATTCTATTATTGGTCTACTTAACATCCAAAAATCAAAAATATAATTATTACACCTAAATTTTTCAAATTTGTAATGAAACTAATAATGCAATTTTTTTTGACAAATTATCATCCTAAATACCTCAATTAAAATCAAGAAATTTTCGAATTTCATAATCCATTAAATAATAAGATCCAAAATCATCCACTAAATTTTAACGGCCCAAAAATTAAAATACTGGGCCTATGGGCCTAACTAAAATTCCAAGGCGAGCTCAATAAATCTTAAATCATAGGCTCACCCAACGTTGCTTATTAAACATAATTTTAAGCCAAATTAAATTATCCTCAATAATCCCACAGTAATTTCACGTTGGGGGTGTTATATGAACAACCACAGCTAGTAAGCATATAAAAATAATATAGACGTTAGTTTAATTTTGGGGCACTTTTATATGGACTGTTACTATTTGAGGCATTAAAGTTGACTAATAGCATTAATTAAAAGTCATGAATTATCTACTGCATGCTATACTGGTTATTTATTACGACCAATTATTAAAATGATCACTTCTGAATAAAATAATATTGATGCTATCACAGATCGAGATTAAACATTGCTTGCTGCTACGTATTGTCAGAGTACCTAAAAGGAAAACGCTGGAGCTACCGCTGGGGGCTCCCGCTGAGAGCTCCCGCTGGAGCTCCAGTGTATTTTATTATGTGTTTTTTTTAATTCTTTTTTTATATAGATGTTTTTAATAATTTTAAATATTTTTAAAAAATAAAAAAATTTATAATATTATTAAATAATACTTGCTTAATCACGAAATAAAATATAAAATATTTTTTTATGATTTTTTATTTTACTTCGTGATTAAGGAAGTATTTTTTAATAACTTTTTTTTTTACTTCTTGATTAAGAAAGTATTTTTAATAATGTTCTAAATTTATTTTATTTTTTAAAAAATATTAAAAAAAATTATATAAAAAACAACTTAAAAAAAAACACATATAATATATACTACAGCCCCCAGCGGGAGCTCCCAGCGGGAGCCCCCAGCGGGGGCTGTAGCATGATCCTACTTAAAATGGCTAATCTATATATATTTTTGGAAAATGCTATTCCCACCGCTTGAACTTCCCGCTTCACGTGGCATCCAGGTGGCTGACTTAATAGAATAAAAAATGCCATGACTGCATCTCTCTTTTTCTAGAAAACTTATCTCTACCTTCTTCTCCCTCCCTTCTCTCTGTATCTCGAAAACACAGTTCATAAAACCCACATTCACGCTGCCTTCTTCTCCCTTCCCTCTTCCTGCATCTCGAAAACACAGTTTCCACCAACTAGTTCATGAGAAAGTATCATCAACAAAGTTGTACGATGCCGTCAATCTTCTTCATAATTCTCTTTCAAATCCTTCGGTTTTACATGACTAACTACTGTCTGATTCTAATTCTAGGATAATATAAATATTCCCCAATCCCATAGAACAAAGTTGATCATCAACAAAGCATGAAAAACTCAATAGACAAACATGATCGAGTGAAGACAAAGAACAGAGGTATAATGGAGTCAGACCCACCACTTCCCTGTTTTTTTCTCTGCTTTTTACGGTCTTTTTCTTTTTGTTGGGTGGAATGGAGCCAGCCTTGTTTGCTGCTATAGGCGAAGTCTGAAGTGTTGCAAATAATGAGAAAGGAATGCACTCTGCTAGATCTATTCATGATTACTTCAATTCAATGTTTTTTTTTCTCCACTTTCTCCACATCCAAACAGACCATGCAAAATCCAAAAATAATAGAGGAGAGAAGGAAAGAAATCTAAGGTCAGACGGAGGAGAGCTGCAACAAATAAAGCTGGAAATGGGTCTCTTGTGCCGGACGAGGTCTGTCAGGAACGGCTTTGGGGGATATTTTTTCATCCAAGCGGGAAGATGTAAATGAGGCATTAAAATAAAAAAAACAACGTATTCCACCTCAAAAAGGGGAAGATACAGCGGTAGCTGTAGCAGCGCCCTATATTTTTTATCTGAAAAATTCATTAAATCCTACTTTTCCTATTTTAACTAACTATTTTTTAAGAGCACCATTCATGATTCAACAACTTATCTATATTTTTTATATATTTGATTAAAAAATTAAATAAATGAAAAAAGTACTGAGAAAATAATAAAAATAGATAGATGAAAGAAATGAGAAAAAGAAATAATAGAGAGAGAGAGATGTGTAAAAAATTTATACATGGATGAGTAGCACCAAAATATATATGGATTGATACTTATTTTTAGGGCACTCCGTAGTATACTATGACAAGCGTAGAAAGATTATGACTTTATATTGTCGATCTTCTTTTCATGGGCTTGAAGCAAAACTTACATAGATCAGTCAGTACAAAATCTTCTCTTTAAAAAAAATGATAAAAAGAGATAATTCACTTTTAGAAAGATAAACAATAAAAATTAAATAAGACTTTATTCATCTGATTGAATTGACGATGAAGCTTGATTTGAATTATCTCTATCACCCTTTCTCTCTCTCTTTAGTGATGGTTGGAGAGACTTGAGAGGAACTTGTAAGCATTCAACATCTCCTTCAAGCATTTTGATGACGTTGTTCATTGATGGACGATCGCTAGGCTTCAATTGTATGCACCATAATGCGACTATCATCATCTTCTTACATATTTTCCTTTCATCTTCTGTGGCATCTTGTATTTCTATATTCTTTCCATCATGGAATTGATCATATATCCAAGTGGGGAAGTAAATTTGGCTTAAATGTTCTGTAGATGCATGCAAGTTCTTTCTTCTACTCACCATTTCCATCAACAACATTCCAAAGCTATAGACATCAGCTTTGTGTGAAACGTCTCCAATATTTTTGTAAAGCATTTCAGGAGCCATGTATCCAAACGTTCCTCTTGCACGAGTCAAAGGAACGATACTATCTTCCACCGGGTATAATTTTGCTAAGCCAAAATCCGAAATTTTGGGTTTCAAATTCTCGTCAAGAAGAATGTTGTGAGGCCTAATGTCAAAATGTAAAATTTGCATGTCACATCCTTGATGTAAATACTCAATCCCGCGAGCCACTCCTAAAGCAATATCATATGTTTTATCGTAATTGAGGATATTTGCCGAATCTGATGAAAAAATGTGTTTGTTTAGAGATCCATTGGGCATGAACTCATATACAAGGGCACGCTTTGAACCATGAACACAAAAACCAATGAGTTGCACTATATTCACATGATGGATCCTTCCAATGGTTGCTACTTCATTGATAAAATCTTGCCCATTTGCTTTGGATTGGCTTAACATCTTTACTGCTACAAGACGCCCACTTTGAAGTATTCCTTTAAATACTGTGCCATATCCTCCTTCACCCAAACTTTCCCTAAAACCTTTGGTCATTTTCTTAATTTCTGAGAAAGAGTACCTTATTGGCATGAGGTTATTTTGGCTTTGTAGAAATTTCTCAACATCGTCGTACATGGATAATTGCCTCCTTCGCCATTTATATAACAAAAATGCAATCACAAATGGAGCACCTAATACACTGATTGCCGCATGCCATTCTGGAAAGGAAAACACAAGTAATTATATGAAAGCGATCCTATTGTTGCACTATCAGTCTAGGTACCTGTTGTCACCATTGTGTGGTTACATTTGAAAATATATTTATATATATATATAGGTACTCAGTATTCACAACCAATTACTCCATTTCAAAATTCTTATGGTTTGGCACAGTGTTTATTTTTAATGTCAATTTAACAATGATGTATAACTATTTCTTGTTTCGTAGTTTAAGGAATGATTAATTGACTAAAAAAATTAAAAAGATAAAAAGAGAGATCAGATACGTGAGATTCTTACGGAGCAGTAATCCAATATTTAATAAACCTGCCCAAACTGCTAATATAACTGCAAAAGAAGTAAAAGAATTATGTGCCAACATGCACAGAATGCATTGATGGATCTAATAGCCTAATTGTGTTATCACAAAGCAAAACTCATCCAATTATATATAATACATTTGATATCTTTCTGACATAGAAAACTCACCAGCAAATTCAAAATATCGTTGTAGGATTCTTGTTATGGATTCTGCAGGTTTGACAAAAGAGAAAGTTTCACGTCAGCGACGTCTGAATTCAATAATTAACAATCAGGCCATTATTATAATGCTAGCTAATATATATCACTATAAGAATGATTATTTGTGATGAAAATAGATTCATTTTAATAAAAAATATTCATTTTATAAGAAATAAATAAGAACAAATAAACAATTTCAATGATGGTACTACGCACTACTAATCAAAATCGGGCAATAGAGGAACGTACCGAGTAATTACAGTACAATCGTCTTAATGGATACACAAAACCATTTTATCTCATCAATATAATTTTCTTAAATTTTCACACAAAATATAATAAACAATTCAATTTTTTCAAATTCTAAAATAAAATTAATATTAAAAAATTATATTCTAACAATATTTTATTCAATTTTTAACAAAACATCTCATTTCATCTGAAGTGCATAACTAAACGAGGCCTAAGTCTATAGAGTACTTTCGAGTCATTCATTGACTCGTTGCTTGGAGAAGCATCCGGGAATTATTTGCTCACTGATGATGTCGAAGGTCCATACATATTAGAGATGGACGGTACTAGCACGTCCAACCGGACATCAATAAGTTTATTAATATATCTTGGATTTGCTCACTGATGATTACCGTTAATACTTGTATCTCTAATTATTATATATTGGTTTATAACATCAAGAGTTGTGTCTTTTGATTGCCCATATTAAATGAACAACCCAACCCAAGTGTTAGTTGTTAATTTGAAACCGCGCACATGTCCCAAAAGGTTAAAATATTAGGCGAAGGTGAATTTAATTATTTGTATTTATCTTAACATTTTCTTCACGTGTGGGTCGGACTATCTCTTAATAAATGAGCTGGACTAAGATATGGAATATTTAATTATTCCAATAAAGTATAGAGTCAAGATTTGGATACAGGATCTCTACTCTGATATCATCTAAAACCACTACTTTTTTTAAAAAATTAAATTGATGAAAATAAATAGATTAATTACTTGCTAAAATTTTTAGTTTGAAATTTGAGTGTAGTCTTTGTATTAATTGATTAATTGTCATGAGGTGATGAAAGCGGCATTAATGATGAAGTGACTCACATCTGATACTGATGACTAAGGGCCAAGAGAAAAAAAATTTCCAATTTCCAATTTCTCTCTCTTGAAAGGAGTGCCAAGAGAAAAAAAGTTGAACACTAAGGACATATTTGATTATAAGAATATGTGATGAGAATTATGTTGGTAGTAGTAAAATAGTTTGTAAAATGTAGTAAAATGGTATGAGTTAAGATATTTTATTAGGTTTAGAGAGATGAAAGAGAAAAAATTGAATAAAAATATTATAAAGTTGACAAAATTTTTAAATATTATTTTTATTTTAGAATTTGAAGAAGTTGTATTGCTTTTTGTGTTTTGTTTGAAAGCTTGAAAATAATGTAATAATTAGATAATGATTAGATGAAAAATTTAAAAATTTAAAATAGAAAAGTGTTTTGTATTTGAGTAATATATATAGTTGGAAAAGAAATTATAAGAAATTTTGATATGAGGAGATAGTCTCAACTAATTTCACTTCCCAAACATGGACTAATACAAATCGAAGAACAAATATTTATTAAGAATTATTAAATAATTTTTAAATGAATCATTAAATAATTTTAAAGTATAGAGAGTCATAGGCAAATATTGCCCCAATTTAGTATAAGATATTATGTCAACAAGTCTTAACATATATAAATGTGTCAGTGTGAGGATGAGAGTACTTAATAATTTGTTCATTAGTTTATTTCATTAATGGTATGTTTCTTCGGATTGAGATCACTAACCAAGAGTGAAGAGATGCCGAACAGGGCACGGTTGAGCACAGAATCTACATAGATGTTATTCGCTTCGCAGAGGCGGAGTCACTTGTCCATGAGTGACCTCCCCCCACATATATTAAAGAAACTCTCACTTTTAGCGGAGGAAAACCTTGATAAACAACATAGCCAACTCGTAAAGAAACTTTACCCAACCAACAAACAAAAAACTCAAAATGCCTCATCTATACAATTCCTATCAAACTTGTATAGCCGGTAGACCCGCCTTATCTACACAAAATATTCCTTTTATAGGAGCTAGCAACTCGACCGATTCCATCCAAAGACAAGAAATTCCATCGGCACCCAAGTTTGCCAAGCCAGCAGCCATTGCGCTCCCTTCTCTAAAAATATGTTGAACAGTGTACCTTATCAAGCGTAACATTAACATTATCTCCTCCCAAAAATCTTCCCAATACCAAATACCACACTTACATTCCCGCAACCAATTTACTAGGATGTTTGAATCCATTTCCAGCTCCACATATTGTAGACTCAGACCCCTACAATGCCGAAGCCCATGGAGTAAAGAAATTAATTCTGCAGTATTGTTTGTCCCGTATGGAATTTCTACTGCATATGCAAGAATGAGGGCCCCGTTTTCATCTCATATGGCACCTCCCACACCTGATCTTCCCGGATTTCCCAAACTGCATCGTCTGTATTTAGTTTGCACCATCCATCTCTTGGTTTCTGCCAACCAACCAGCCTAGCTTCCTTCCTTTTCTTGTGCTTAATAGGCACTTCAAGATCAGCCAACACTGCATCATCAACTGCATTCCACTTTAGTGTTGCCTTTAGTTTTACACTCACCCAAGAAATCCAGTATAGTATTTGCCGCTAAAGAGACTCTTTCGATCCAACAACCCCCTCCATCTTTTTTTTGCATCTCCATAGCCAAATTTGCCAAGTAACAATCGAAGGGATTAGCCCAAGCAACATCCCTCGAGAAGATAATTTTTTTGCTCTGTTGAACCACAAACAAGTTCTTTGATTCCATGAAATGGAAGAGACAAAACACATGCCCAATCGAGTAGATACTTTCCTCCATATGTGTTGCTTCATGTCCCCTCTTGACAGAACATGGTCCATATCTTCATAGGCTCCAAACTCACAACACACATTTTGACACAATTGGAACACCCACTTCTCGCAACTTGTCATCCACTGGGAGACCCTTATGAGTAGCCTGCCACATAGTCATAGAAATATTTTTTGGGAGGCTTGGATTCCAGATCCAATTATAGTATGAAAACATAAGGCCCCTTCTTCTCGTCTTCTCCCAAGCATTTTTCACAGAAAAATCATCATCTGACTTCCCCATCCAAGGCAGTTTATCCGGACCTTGTCTACTATTACCGAAATGCATAAGCACTTCTAAGGCCTTTTCCCTCCCTAATATATTAGTGAGTAACCCCTCATTCCAACTCGTTTTCGACTTACATTCTTTTAGAGATAACAGAGGCCTAATTATATTTGTAAATGAATGTCCCAGAGGCTCTAAAGGGGGCCACTTATCCCACCACAAAAACACATCCCCATCCAAAACACACCATCTTGAGTCCTGTGAAACCTCAGGAATGCATCTTATCACCATATGCCAAAACCCCGTGCCCCTTATCGGATTTATAAAGGAAATATGACTACCTTTTATATACTTTGCTCGAAAAAAGGAAGCCCATAATGACTTTTCAGCAAGAACTTTTCACACAAATTTCATATTTAAAGCTTTTTGTACATCACCTAAATTTCTCAAACCAACTCCCCCCTCCTTCAACGGTTTACAGATTTTTTCCCAAGCCACCCTTTTTTTTCTCCTTCCCATTTTCCATACCCCAGAAAAATGAGCTAAATGCCCGATTCAAGGACTCAATTGTCAACTTAGGAATAGGAATCACAGATAACATATGAACCGGGACACTTGAGAGCACATGCCTTAACAAAATGAGTCTCTCCCCTTTTGACAACATCCTTGCCTTCCACCCTTCAATTTTTCTCTTAATTTTTTCCAACAACTCCTCCAAATGTCTATTTAGCAATCTGCCAGTAACAATGGGAACTCCCAAATATTTGAAAGGAAACGCACTTTGCACAAACCCCGTAGCTCGTATGATCGAACGTCTTCTTGTCCTTATAATATGCTTCAAAAATAAATTGCTGATTTGCTTTTATTAACTACCTGCCCCGACCAAGCCTCATACTTCTTCAAGCAATCCATAATTAATTTTACATATTTTTTCTCACCATTTGCAAATATAACCATGTCATCTGCATATAAGAGATGCGATATCAGCGGCACCCCCCTCGGATGCGAGAACCTCCCAATTAACCCAGCTTGAAAATTCTCCTTCAAAAGTCTCGAGAGAATCTCCTCCACTAAAATAAACAGGTATGGAGATAAGGGATCTCCTTGCCGTAACCCCCTTCCACTCTTATAAAACCCCTTCACCGTTCCATTCATAACCACGGAGTACCATACTGTCATTACACATTGTTTTACCAAGTCTCGAAACTGTGATGAAAAGCCGAAAGCATCCAACACATGTAGAAGAAACTCCCAATCAATGTTGTCATAAGCTTTTGCGAAATCTACCTTAATCATTACATTGCCTCCTCTGACATTTTTATTCAAGCTCTATATCATTTCCTGGGATAAATTGACATTCTCCAGAATACTTCTACTAGTAATAAAGGCACATTTCCTGAGAAATAATTCGGGACAGAATAGGCACCAATCTTCGCACCATCAATTTAGAGCGTACTTTATACACCACAAAGCAAAGGATAATTGGCCTAAACTTCTCAAAGCTTGTAGGATTCGACACCTTCGGGATAAGAACTACATATGATGAGGCGTAGAACCTAGGTAATTCACTACCTCTAAAAAAGTCCCACACTGCTTCCACCACATCATTTTCCACTAACCCCCAACAACTATTATAAAAACCCGAAGTGAAGTTATCAGGACCTAGTGAACTATCTATTGAAATAGAAAGCACTGTTTCCTTAATATTGATATTTATATATGGACAGTTACATTTCGAGGCACTACTTAATTAATTATTACTTGGATATGTGTGCAATTTACATTTCAGAGTCTGACTTGTTAGAATATTGTCATATTTATGATAAAATATATTTATTATATTCTAATATATGGATGATAATATGCCTTATTTATACCATATTTAGCTTATTACATAGTTAATCTATATCGAATAGTATCTTTGACTTATTTTGTATTCATTGTACTTTCATTATTCCTCTAGCCTTGTTCACCTACATATGGTATTCTATTGTACCTTTTGAGGATTTAGAAGAGGAAGTGGAGTTGATTTGTAGTATCCCTATTAGTAGATGGGGAGCAGTGGATAAAATAGTATGGGGATGCTCAAATGATGGCAAATTTTCTATTAAGAATGCTTACCACCTGGACCATAAAAGAATGAGAAGAAAGACAGGAGAATCCTCAAAAGGTGTATGTGAAGAGAAAGAATGGAATCTCATATGGGGGCTTAATGTACAAGGAGTTGTCAAACACTTCGTGTGGAAGGCCTACTACCTACAAAGGAGAACTTGTCTAAGAAACATATTTTAAATTCTAGTTTGTGCCCAATTTGTGAGCTGGAATCTGAAACAACCATGCATGCCCTTTGGAGTTGTCTTGTAGCCTCGAATGTCTAGGTTGAATCCGAAAGTCTTGTCCATAAGTGGAGTAGCTATGAGTCGAACTTCATGGAGTTATGGAAAAACCTTAATGTGCGGCTAGGAATGGAGGAGGAGGAGATGGTAGCTTATACTTTGAGGAAGATATGGCTAAGAAGGAATTCATGGATGTTTGATAAAAAATTTGCAGAACTGAGGAGTGTCCTAAAATCTGCCAAAGAGTGCCTAAATGAATTCATCATAGCACAAGATTATCATCAAAAGACATAGATGTCAAGGGGCACAGACAGAAGGGAGGTTAAATGGGAAAAGTCATTTGATTTGTGAGTAAAATTGAATTGGGATGCAACAGTGGATGTGTGTCTCAAAAAAGTGGGTCTGGGTGGTGTTATTAGAGACTCCGATGGTGAGGTACTGGTATGTCTGAACTGTATTGTGGATCATGCACAGAAACCTATAATTGCGGGATACTTAACTCCAAAGTTAGGCATGTCGAAGGTAATCTTGGAAAGGGACTCTCAGGTGATTGTGAAGGCTATCTGTAATATCCCGTATTTTAGTATATTTTTACTGAAACAATTATTTTTATGGATTCAAAAATTTATTCTCTTATTTTAAAATTGTTGGATTTTAGTGGGTTATTTTTTATGATTTTTAGTTTGTGAAAATTATATTTTGAAATGCTTTCTTATTATTAAATTATTGTTATACGTTTAAAATCTCTTTATTCTAAATTAATTACTGTGGGATTTAAATTATTTTAATTTCACTTTACCATTACGTTCAAATTATTTTATTTAACTTGTGGTTTTAAAATCGTTTCCGTTGGATCATTTTTGTGACCCAAGATGTGAGGATTGGACCTCATTTCTTTCCCTACATTTTTCTTTTCATTTTCCTTTTCTTTTCTTTTTCTTCTTTTTTTCTTTTTTCTTTCTTTTCTTTTTCTTTCTTCTTCTTCCTCTCTCCCGCGCGAGCTCTCTCTCTCCCTCTCTCCGTCCGAACCTTCCCTCCTCCAGCCCGCCGCCGTCTGCCGGCGGTGGTCGACACTGCCCGGCTCCTCCCCTCCCCCTGCCACCGGAGATCACCATTTTCAGCCTTCCTTGTGCCGCCGTTAGCCACCACGAGCCCATTGAAGCCGCTGCCTTCCTTGCACCACTGTGCCGCCGTCGCGCCACCTCCAGCCACCATCTCTTCACCACATCATCCTCGACCTCCTAGCAACCCATTGGACCCAACCCCACCTCCGATCCGTCACCGGTGAAGCACATCCAACTCCATTTTCGTTTTGGACATTTTTGGCCTAAAAACACCCCTTGCGCCACCACCCACGGCAAACCACCACCACCACTAGCTTCACCGACCTCCCTAGGCCCTACTCCATCAAATTTGGGTCTTCGTTTGTCACCGTTGAAAAGTGGGTATCTGTGACCCATAGCCACAGTATATTTTACACTGTTCGACATCTATTTTTCCACTTCGAGCGCACCCGTGATCCTCTAAAAATTATTTTATAGCACTGTAAGTATTTTTCAAATATTTCTCGTGAATTTTATGTATTTTTGCACTAACCAATTTCACTGCATTTATTTGGCATGCCGGACTGAGTCCGAGGAGTTCGGGGGTCGGATGGATTTGTGATTGGAGTTGTTGGTTGATTTGGTTGAATTGGATATTGGTTGTTGATGGGTTTTTGGTTGGATTTGTTGGTATTGTTCATTGATGGATGTTAGATCAGTGTTGGTATATGTTCATGTCATTATTTCATGCATGATCATGTTTGTAAAGAAAACTGGGTTTTCATGTATTGCATTCATGCTCATGTGTGATTTGAAAGGCTATGATTTTATGCGAGAATATTTTTGGGTGCGTGTGTATCACGAACCCCAAGCCGAGATGGGGTATTATCTCGGTGGAGCTCCTCTGGTCACTCGGGAACGTAATATACTGAGTGACGTCCCCTGGATTGTCGTTGGGCAACAATGGGATCGGACGAGAGGGTCTCGTGCCGACTCCGTGGTCCTTCTGCTGGTGGGGACTAGAGGATGCTTGGCCACGTACGCGCTGGGCGCGGAACTGGGCATCGCTCGTTGTGTAGTAGATGTACCCACGAACGTGTTGGGCACGTAAGTGGGCAACGCTACGAAGTCAGAGTGTGCGGATGACCCATAGGGGAGATCATGGTGCATACACTAAAAATGGACTATTTTCTGGGAAAATAGCGTGTGTTGGATTTTTGTGTAATTCATTTTCTGAGAAAATGTTTTACGGATTTTTGGCGTGCGTTGGGAATATTCATTTTCGGGAAAATGACGTCTTTGAGATTGTTGCATATTTTATCATGTGCATGCATGCTGGTTGTCTTAAATGCATTTTATTCCTGAGAACTGTTTGGTTTGTACTTACCTACGGTACCATGTTTGGTAACGCAGTTTTGATGCAGAGGAGGATGAGGGCGAGCCTGAGGAGACGGCTCTGCCCGACGAGTGATCTGGGATCACTCGCTTAACTACTTTATTTTTAATACATTGTATTTTAATTTTGGGATGACTGTATAACTATTATTTAAACCTCTATTGATGTTTATATTGGACTTAAATTCTGGTACTTAGTTGACTATCCGCTGCGTTATTTTTATTGTACACCGTTGCATATACACACACTGGCACTTCGTTGGGATGTGTGACAGTGTTGTCACCATCCGGACGTCTCGATCCCCGTGTTTTTATTTAAAGGGGGTCGGGGGCGCCACAGGTGGTATCAGAGCCGAACGGCTCTGGGTAAACCATATGTCCCTTAAGATAGTACCAGAAATTATTTCTATTTTAAAAATAATTTTTAAAGGGTGTAAGTTAAATTGTTTATTTTATATTATGAGTTTATGATTATTTTATTTTGTATTAAATGAACGTATTTATGTTATTTTATGTTATTGTAAAATAATTTTGTTGGTTATTTATTTTATTGCATGACGTTATCTTATTTGTTCTATTTTACGGCAGATTATTTTATCGTCTTAATTATCTTATTGGGAACTACCTTATTTGGTTTTATTCATCTTGTCGTAAGTTAATTTATTTTATTTATTTTTGCTTTGGTCGTGCTTGAACTATCTGGGGATTTAAGTAGGGTTGAGGATTACACTTGACAGGAAAATGGTGAGGTACCAGAAAAAAAAAAAAAAAAAAAAAAGGTTGCATTTGAAATTGTTTAATTTAGATGTATGGTTTTATTGGCTTATTTATTTTATTGTATAATAATTTTGTTGTTTATTTATTTTGTTGTCTAATAATTTTGTTGTTTAATTATTTTATTGTATGTCATTTTATTTCATTTGTTTTATTTTCTGGCAGATTATTTTATTGTTTTATTTATTTTATTGTGAACTACTTCATTGGTTTTATACATTTTATCGTGTGTTATTTTATTTATGGGATTTTATTTTATTTTGTTTTGTTCGAAATTGAAATGCGGGTTAAGGGTTATGTTATGACAAGAAGATGGTATGACTGAAAAGGCCATTGTTAGGCTTAAACATTTGGTGTAGTAGGCTTGAACTCTTGGTGATTGGTTGTTTTAATATCGAGGCTCGAACATCAGGGTCTGGGTGAACTCTTCGGATTAGGTACTCAAGTTGCTGCTAAGGAGGGGAATAGTTTTTAATTGCTTAGGATAATTGAGGTTTTACCTTCCGTAGAATTTATTTAATGAATCTTTGGGTAGGGGGTTGTAAGTTCAACGAACCACAAAGTTAGATTTATGAGAAGTTCATCTAAGATTTGAGGACCCATAGTTTTTAGGAGGTAAGTTATGAGATTTAAGGTGGTAGGTTCAACAAGCAATTAAGTGATGACTTAGATTAGAAGTTTTCGATATTACTGACCTTGATAAGCAATTTGATAGCATTTGAGATTTTAGGATTTATAAGTTTTAAAGGGTGAATGTTTTATATTTAAGGTCATCGATCTTGAGGATTTCAGAAAATGATTTTTATCTGGGTTAAGATTTTAGAATTGTAGAGTTGAAGGGCTGAATTAAAATAGGATCGATGAGAGTTGAGTTACTGATATGAGAATTTTTTTCAGGCGAGAATTTTCTTGAAGATGTAAGGTAATGATCTAGTTTGTTTATTTTCTGGGGATTGATGATGTTGATCTAGTTTGGTTAAATAATTATTTTTAGCTTGGTGTTACAGTGACAGATTAATGATATAATCCATATTAAATTTTAAGGATAATAGATGGTGCGGATTTAGGAAATGATTTTTGCTGATTTCGAGGGTATAGGTCCTAGTCTTATTTGGGTTTGGAGAAAGTGACTTTGGTATATAAGTGTTGAAGAGGAGTCAACACAATAGTACTAATTCAAGAGACCTTGGCTTGGAATTTTTGGTGAGTTGATCGAAGTGTGTAGTCGAGTGGGTTACTTAGTGGAATCATGGTTGACAATAGTTATTGTGATTATTTTCAGGAATTAATTGTAACTTGAGGTTACTTAGGTATTTCATTTTTATTTTATTTTATCTTGAGGCTATACTTACCTTTGGAGATTGAGCGTCCATTTGGTTAAATTATGGACATTGTTATTTAACTTGAAGGGGGATTGATGGGTCGCCGTGTATAGTGTGTGATGAAGTCTTGGAAGTTGAAGTTTAGGCATTAGCAGTGAATATTATAATCAGGTACATGAGTCAATAAATCCTTAAGATTCATGGGTGTTGTGCAATGGCTTTTGGTAGATTGAATATTTAAGCAGTATGGCTTGCATTGAGGTTTAAATAGTGAAATGCTATTGAAGGAACTAGTCGTGTTAATGTTAGCTATAGGAGTAGAGATAGGTGGGCGAGTTACCAAGAAGGTTTTGATAATGTTTTGGTGAAGTCAATGGTGGTTCGTAGTGAGTTTAGTCACTGCTAGATTAGATGTTGTTCAGAATGTAGGTGATGAGCTTTTGGGTTTAGGTTGTCAGGTAGAAGTTTATAGGCGCTCTTATTAGTTGGTTGGGTTGGAATCGAGCCTTTTAAGGTATGCCCCTTATCGTAGGTGATATGAATGTATTTTGGGTTGAGGTTGCTTATTTTCAATTTGGGATGCTGAGGTTGGTAGATATTGGTTTTCTGCCAATGATCATGAATGTATTTTGTGGAAGTTGATTTTGATCAAGGCAGCATGAGTTAATTGAGGAATTTGAGTTATAACTCGTAGTTTTGGGAAAGAGAATATTTTTCTACTAAAATGTGATAAGAGTTTTGGTTAGTAGGAATGGAGCCACCTTGTACTCGATGGTGTTGGTTTCATGAGGACGTAAGTTTTATACATGTGGCGAATATCCGAGTGCGCAGCAGAAGCGTGGTATTTTGTTGTAGTCAGGAGTTTAGATTGTGCTGATTTGAGGAATTAATGATGACTTGAATTTTGAGAAGATACTTGTAATTGGAGATTAATCATTTGGTTGTGCAATTTGTTATTGATGGTTAATTTTGGAAGTGGCTATTAGGCTGCCAAAAATAGAATTCAATGGAGGTTTAGAAGTTGTAGCATAGGAGTTGATTGAGGTTGGCACATAGTATTATAAGGGCTTTTGATCATTGGAATTTATTGGATGTTGTATTAAGGTTCTCGAGGAAATGAGATTTTTGGATAGCGGTCACTTTAGGAATACTGGTCGTGATGTGTCATTGGGGGACTAAAATGAGTATGTTGGATAATGCCATGTTCATTGAGGAATGTGCCACGTGCCGTCAAGTTAAGGCTGAGCATCAAGGTAGACCTCAACCTCTCCCTATTCCTGAGTGGAAGTGGAGTGATATTTCTATGGATTTTGTTGTGGGTTTGTCGAGGACTCCTAGTGGGAAGAACTCAATTTGGGCGATTGTTGATTGGTTGATCAAGAGTGCTCATTTCTTGCCCATTAATAATACTGACTTTTTGGATAAGTTGACTCGATTATATGGCAAGGAGATAATGCGTTTGCATGGAGTACCCAAGAGTATCGTGTTGGATCGGGACCCGCGGTTTACGTCCCATTTTTGGAAGAGTTTGCAGGCAGCCTTAGGCACTAAGTTGAAGTTTAGTACCACATATTACCCTCAAACAGACGGATACTCAGAGCATACTATTCAAGCTCTTGAAGTTATGTTGCGGTCTTGTGTCATGGAAATTCATGGAAGTTGGGAGAATCATCTACTGCTATTTGAGTTTGCTTATAATGACAATTTTCATTCCTTCATTCGGATGGCCCCATATGAAACATAGTATGGAAAGAAGTGTAGATCGCTCTTGTGTTGGGATGAGGTTGGCGAGAGCAAACTGTTTGGGCCTGAGATAATTCAAGAAATGAATGATCAAGTTCAGTTTATAAGGACTAAAATGGCGAAAGCGCAAAGTCGCCATAAGAGTTATGCAGATACGAGAAGAAGAGACTTATCATTTGAAGTAGGTGACTGGGTTTATTTCAAAGTCTCTCCTATGAAAGGCGTTAAGCGCTTTGGTAAGAAAGGAAAACTTAGTCCAAGATAAGTTGACTTTTTTTTTCCAAATCGTAGAGAAGGTTGGGCTTGTTGCTTATAGAGAGGCCTTACTGGACTATTTTGGCAGTATGTTCTTAAGTCTACTCTTAGTTGAACCTTATTCCTGTCTTAGTCTTAACGTTAACCTTGTCAATTTCGAGGACGAAATTTTATTTAAGGGGGGCAGGATGTAACACCCCGTATTTTAGTATATTTTTACTGAAAGAATTATTTTTATGGATTCAAAAATTTATTCTCTTATTTTAAAATTGTTGGATTTTAGTGGGTTATTTTTTATGATTTTTAGTTTGTGAAAATTATATTTTGAAATGCTTTCTTATTATTAAATTATTGTTATACGTTTAAAATCTCTTTATTCTAAATTAATTACTGTGGGATTTAAATTATTTTAATTTCACTTTACCATTACGTTCAAATTATTTTATTTAACTTGTGGTTTTAAAATCGTTTCCGTTGGATCATTTTTGTGACCCAAGATGTGAGGATTGGACCTCATTTCCTTCCCTACATTTTTCTTTTCTTTTTCCTTTTCTTTTCTTTTTCTTCTTTTTTTCTTTTTTCTTTCTTTTCTTTTTCTTTCTTCTTCTTCCTCTCTCCCGCGCGAGCTCTCTCTCTCCTTCTCTCCGTCCAAACCTTCCCTCCTCCAGCCCGCCGCCGTCCGCCGGCGGTGGTCGACACCGCCCGGCTCCTCCCCTCCCCCTGCCGCCGGCGATCACCCCCCTCCATTTTCAACCTCCCTTGTGCCGCCGTTAGCTACCACGAGCCCATTGAAGCCGCTGCCTTCCTTGCACCACTGTGCCGCCGTCGCGCCACCTCCAGCCACCATCTCTTCACCACATCATCCTCGACCTCCTAGCAACCCATTGGACCCAACCCCACCTCCGATCCGTCACCGGTGAAGCACATCCAACTCCATTTTCGTTTTGGACATTTTTGGCCTAAAAACACCCCTTGCGCCACCACCCACGGCAAACCACCACCACCACTAGCTTCACCGACCTCCCTAGGCCCTACTCCATCAAATTTGGGTCTTCGTTTGTCACCGTTGAAAAGTGGGTATCTGTGACCCATAGCCACAGTATATTTTACACTGTTCGACATCTATTTTTCCACTTCGAGCGCACCCGTGATCCTCTAAAAATTATTTTATAGCACTGTAAGTATTTTTCAAATATTTCTCGTGAATTTTATGTATTTTTGCACTAACCAATTTCACTGCATTTATTTGGCATGCCGGACTGAGTCCGAGGAGTTCGGGGGTCGGATGGATTTGTGATTGGAGTTGTTGATTGATTTGGTTGAATTGGATATTGGTTGTTGATGGGTTTTTGGTTGGATTTGTTGGTATTGTTCATTGATGGATGTTAGATCAGTGTTGGTATATATTCTTGTCATTATTTCATGCATGATCATGTTTGTAAAGAAAACTGGATTTTCGTGTATTGCATTCATGCTCATGTGTGATTTGAAAGGCTATGATTTTATGCGAGAATATTTTTGGGTGCGTGTGTATCACGAACCCCAAGCCGAGATGGGGTATTATCTCAGTGGAGCTCCTCTGGTCACTCAGGAGCGTAATATACTGAGTGACGTCCCCTGGATTGTCGCTGGGCAACAATGGGATCGGACGAGAGGGTCTCGTGCCGACTCTGTGGTCCTTCTACTGGTGGGGACTAGAGGATGCTTGGCCACGTACGCGCTGGGCGCGGAACTGGGCATCGCTCGTTGTGTAGTAGATGTACCCATGAACGTGTTGGGCGCGTAAGTGGGCATCGCTACGAAGCCAGAGTGTGCGGATGACCCATTGGGGAGATCATGGTGCATACACTAAAATGGACTATTTTCTGGGAAAACAACATGTGTTGGATTTTTGTGTAATTCATTTTCTGGGAAAATGTTTTACGGATTTTTGGTCAACTGGGATTTTGGCGTGCGTTGGGAATATTCATTTTCGGGAAAATGACGTTTTTGAGATTGTTGCATATTTTATCATGTGCATGCATGCTGGTTGTCTTAAATGCATTTTATTCCTGAGAACTGTTTGGTTTGTACTTACCTGCGGTACCATGTTTGGTAACGCAGATTTTGATGCAGAGGAGGATGAGGGCGAGCCTGAGCAGACTGCTCCGCCCGACGAGTGATCTGGGATCACTCGCTTAACTAATTTATTTTTAATGCATTGTATTTTAATTTTGGGATGACTGTATAACTATTATTTAAACCTCTATTGATGTTTACATTCGACTTAAATTCTGGTACTTAGTTGACTATCCGCTGCGTTATTTTTGTTGTACACCGTTGCATGTACACACACTGGCACTTCGTTGGGATGTGTGACCGTGATGTCACCATCCGGGCGTCTCGATGCCCGTGTTTTTATTTAAAGGGGGTCGGGGGCGCCACACTTTCACTAGTGAAGAATAAATACAGGCAGAGTATGGGAATATTGTTGAAGATGTGAGACTATTGTTAGTTGATAAATTGGATTGGAATGTTAGATTTGTGTATAGAGAAGCTAATAACATAGCTCATAAACTAGCAAAATTAGCACTTATGTATTCTAAGGAAAGGGTATGGATTGTGGATAGTCCCATAGAGATAGTTAACGATATACAAAAGGAAAAATACTGTAATGACTCATTCTCTTTTAAATAGCAATAAAGAAGGTATATTTGACTTCAAAAAAAAAAGATACCCTTTTTACTTGTTTATCATAACATCAAAGCCACCCATTTCCTAGTGCTTAGAAAGTCTCATACGCAATGTGTTGTTTGGTATTATTTTTCATTCACCTTATGTCCTCTAGAGACTTTCTAAGCACTTAATAAATTACGACTTGTATACTCATCGTATTTGCACAAATTGCCACCACATATTGATTCCTTGAACTATGGTCGATTTTTTGGTGCAATAAGCACTCTGTTCTGGTCAAACATGTACCTCCACTCACCGTCACAAGTTCCAACGCCCACTCCGAATGCCTCCTCTCTCCCAACCCCAACATCTATCTCTCTCAATTCGATTCCTCTCAATCTTTGTTCTCTCTTTCCCTCTCTCTCGGTCTCTCTCCCCATTTCTCTCACTTCACTCTCTCGCTCTTCTCCCCCTTGTGTCATAGCCCGTCATGCATTGCCGTTGCCAAGGCCTTGCTCCATAGCTCGCACAACTGCAATCCTTTGTTGTTGCCAATTGTTGCTTATCATGTTGGTAAGTTTCTATTCATCCTAGTATCTCTCTCTTTTCTCTCTCCACTGTAGCTCTCACTCACTCTCTCGGTCTTGCTTCCCAGGCATCTCTCGTTTCTCTCTTCGTTGCATTGTAGTGTTGCAGTGGCCACCCCCACCACACACCATGACAGTTAAGCTATGTACACCTCAAACACCACTCTTTGCCTCATGTCCTAGTCCCATGGTGTTTCGCTCACTGTCCTTGCTGCCACTGGTGTTCCTCTCGACCATGAGCACGCTGCTAGTAAGCCCCTCAACCCCTTCTCATCTCTCACATCTCTCTCTCTCTCTCTCTCTCTCTCATCTCCCCGTTTTGTGTTGCAACTTATCACCGCCACTGCCCAAGCCTTGCACCACAACCAAGTTGCCTCTGTATTGCCATTGTGACCAGTGGAGGCCCCTGCATCACATGCTTAGCTACTCCCCACCACTCCATTTTTGTTGCACTTCCCCATCACAAAATCCAGTCGACCACTATTGTAACGTTGGTAAGACACTCTTTTTATTTATATGTTAAGACTATGGCTAACTTGTTTTGTGGAGTAATGGGACAATTTTAGGAATTTTTTGGAGTTTGAATTGCATTGCTCAATAGACTAATGGTTTGGTTGTTGTAATGTTTCACTGAGGCTAGATAAAATCTGGTTATTGACTTGGAGATGGAAGTAAGCAGGTTGGGATGAAGTATTACATGAGCAATTTTGGAATACTTGTGATTAGATTGGTATAAAAACATGGTTTTCAAAACCTGGTTGGTTGGGTGTGTTACTACCAAATATTTATGAAAAATTGATTTTCTATAAGGAGGTTCGATCTGCTGTGACACCAGTGTGGAAGTTGGGTCATTAACTCACGGGATAGAAAGTTCGGATTTTGTAGTTAGCACCAATGTTTTGAATACTGTACCGGACATTGTACCGGTCAAGGCACTGGAACGAAATATTCGGTACCGGTACCGTTTCGGGATAGCATTTCGGAATAACATTTCAGAATGGTCGATATATAAATAAATTATATATAAATACATATATATATATAAATTATAAATAGTCTAGTCTGAATTGAGGGTTAAAAAATAAACTTATAGTTTGAAAAAATGAAAAGAAAAAAAAACACTGGCCAAAATATCGGCCGGTACCGGCAGAAATTTAGGCCGGTACGACCGGTATTTTGGGCGGTACGAAATGTATATAGTCCTTGTACCGGCCAGACGGCCGGTACAAAAAATTTCGGCCGTACCAGCCGGTACGGAATGAAATTCAAAACCTTGGTTAGCACATTATGTCTTATTGTAGATGTGCTAGTTAAATTATATTAACTTATAGATTTTACTAATTTTGTTTAGGTATCAATTGGTTTTAGCTCTATTAATGTAAGATAAGTCAGTTGTGTTAAAAAGTTTAGGTAAGCGGTGCTAAGATTTTTTTTCTGCTCAGATTGCTCGCTCTGCCAAAGTATAAAATAGTGGTCTCTCTTTTGAGTGTAATCACTTTGGTGAAAAATTAATTTTTGTTCTACTTGGCTATCCATAGAATGTAAAACTATACCACAGGGGTAAACGTGGCCTTTGTTTTGAGTGCACTCACTTTGGTAACTAAAAAGTGATTTATGTTCTATTTGGCAAACAACAAATATGCACAACTCTGCCATTGGGGTAAAGATGACATCTGTTTCTATTTCAGATACTGTTTGGGTAGGCTTGTTCCTAAGGTCTTTTGGATATATTATTATTATAATGAAATGCTTTTGAAAATACAACTGACATATTTTTTAGAATTGTCTATTTATAAATTCTTTAAGAGAAGCTTTGCTAGTGTTTAGTTTAGTTTACTTGGAAGAATTTTGAGATATTTGATTTTGGAGGGCTTTTTGTATTTAAGTTTTTATTATTGTGGGTTTCAGGTTAAAAGGTTCGGACTTGGGTATGGGGCATGACAATCGGCCTTTTAAGGCTTTTCATGTTAGTATTTATTTAATTTTTAGAAATTTTACATCTCATATTGAATCTTATTATCCTCAATCACAATATCTGTTGTAACTTGTTTTAAGTGACTTCATAGACTTTCATCGAAGTGAAAAGGCACTTAAGATGTGATATGTTAGCTGGATCGGAGAAATATAACACGTCAACCCTTATATATATAAATAAATATTAAAAATATATATAATATTTATTTATATATTACTAATGCTAGATACAAGCCTCCGGACAGTCCAATTAAAAGAACCTGGACATGCCATGAGAAAGTCACTTTTTAGAGGTGGGGCCAACCTTTTTTTCTAAAAATATTGTGCCCATGTAGAAATAATTTTTTGTATATCATATATATATATATATATACATATGCATACATACATATGCATACTGTGTATGTAATTGATATATTTTATCTTATCTGCAAGTTTAAACTATTTTCATGTTTCATAAATAATGGATGGGTTAAAAGATGAAAGAAGATAAATAGATCAGAGAGATATAAATTCTTACGGATGGGCTTCAATAATCCAGTATAATAAGCTGCGGCACATGCAGAAAAGAAATAAAGGTAAGTGATCAGTTAATTTATAATATAGAAAATGATTTAAACAAAACTGTATAAACAAATCTATCCATTTTTGTTAATTTATATAGAAAGTGATCAGTCGCATCAATATTTCTGAAGTCTGGGCTGTAGTGATCTGTACGTAGGGGCCGGGCTTGGAAAGAACAATTTTCAGAGAATTAATTAAATGTTTTATAAAAGATCAGTCGTTACACGTGCAATGACTTGGCAAAATCTTTTTTTTTTTTTTTTTGAAAGAAAAACAATCATCTTCATTGATATCAGAATGTCACTCAATACAATAACACTCCCTCTCCACAATTCTTTGAATACTATCAGGTATGTCCTCTATCCACACTAATTCATTCTGTAAAAATAAACTTTCCTTAGCTAAAGTATGTGCTGCTACATTGTTAGACCTGTGTGTATATTGTACTGTCCAGTTTGTCCTCCCTTTTAACATTTGCTTTATACCATCAGTTAAACTACCATAAACAGAAAAATCCTCACTTGCATTGTTGACAGCTTTGACAATTACTTGTGCATCGCCCTCAAAGATCACCTTTTCCAATCTAAGATCCCTGCATATGACCATTGCCTTCCACAAAGTCTGAGCTTCAGCCACAGCAGGTTGGTCTATGTTGAACTTCTGACTTTCAACAGCAACTAACAGTTCCCCATCTTCATCACGAATTGCAACCCCTATTCCCACCTTCCTTTGCTTCCTTTCTATTGCTGCATCCCAATTGGGTTCAACAAAACCTGTCCTTGGCTTTTCCCACCTCATGATTCTGTTTCCATCCACCTCAATGCTCCTCACTGCTGCCTTTTCCAACTATATGGCCTGCTTGTACTCTTTCAAATCATTATTAGCAATTCTGATAACTTGATTTGGGGACTTGAATTTATCTTCAAAAATGCTCTCATTTCTTCTCACCCACAAGCCCCTCATCACTACAGCAACCTCCTCTAGTTCTGAGTTACTAAGCTTGCCAATGAGTTTTTCCCATAAGGTCAGCAGATCATGTTCTTCCCTCTTCATTTTCTGCATAATACTTAAAAATTCTGACCAAACATCACCAGCTGCGGGACATTGCCAAACCACACGTAGAATGGTCTCCTCATCTAACTTGCATATGGGACATAAGGGGCTGTCTGTTATTTTCTTCAAGTAGAGATTTTTTTTAATAGCTAGGAAGTCGTTTATTGCTTTCCAGATGAAAAGCTTGACTCTCCTTGGAACATCCAAACTCCATATGCTGTCCCAGCCTTTGATCCTCTCCTCCTGCCTTGAATTTTCTCCTCTCATGGCCTGCTTTCTTCCCATCTCCAGGTGATACGCACTCCTAACAGAGAAAAGGCCTTTTTTTGAGGGACCCCATACTAGTTTGTCCTCCACCTCCATGCTGCTAATAGGAATACTGCAAATCTGGTCAGCCTCTTCCTTATTAAAAATGTTTCGAATCAAACTAACATTCCACTCCCCTCTGTCTTGCATCAGATCACAAACTCTAGCTTCTTTATCCAAAACCGAAATGGGTGATTGGACAGTGAAAGATGAAGGGGTTGAAAGCCATCTGCTACCCCAAATTTTTATTTTTTCTCCATTCCCCACCTTCCATCTCAGACCCTCCTTAAGCAAACTCAAAGCATTCCATACACTTCTCCACAAAAAAGAGAGTCTATGTCCCAGACTAGCTTCAAGCAATGATTTGTATTTGAAATATTTCTCTTTCAATATATTGGCAGCTATAGAAGTCTCATTTTGAAGGATCCTCCATCCTTGTTTGGCTAACAAAGCCAAATTGAAATTCTCTAAATCCCTGTACCCAAGCCCTCCTTTTCCCTTCTGTTTTCCCATCCTTTCCCAGCTACACCAGTGCACTCCACTACCACTTTTTTGATTGCCCCACCAAAACCTACTTAGCATGACATTAAGTTCTTTGCAAAGTTGTTTGGGAAGCTGAAAAACGCTCATAGTGTAAGTAGGCACGGCTTGGAGAATAGTTTTGATTAGTACCTCTTTCCCTGCAGCAAACAGAAAAGAATTCTTCCAATTGTTGATTTTTCTCCAAACTTTCTCCTTGATGCCTCTATACGCATTATATTTTGAGCTCCCTATAACAGCAGGAAGTCCCAAGTAGTTCTCATAATTCCCTCTCAACACTGCTCCCCCTCCCTCCAGAATCAATCTCTTATCGACTCCCTTAGTGTTTGAACTGAAAAAAATAGCAATTTTATCCTTATTCAGGAACTGACCTGAAGCCTTCTCATACAAACTAAGCAATCCCTGAATCCTGTCCCATTCCTCTCTCTTAGCTCTACCAAAAAGTATACAATCATCAGCAAAAAGTAAGTGATTGATTCGGGATCCCCCCTTGAAACAGTCACACCCCTTGTCTCTCCTCTGAGATCTGAATTATTGAACAAAGAACTAAGCCCCTCAGCACATATGATAAACAAATAGGGAGACAACGGGTCTCCTTGCCTCAATCCTCTCGAGGGTTTGATTACACCACTAGGTTTCCCATTGACAAGGACAGAATACGAGACAGTAGACACACACTTCATTATCAACTCTGTCCATTTCCCACAGAATCCCATTTTGATCATCACTGCTCTTAAAAATGACCACTCTATCCTGTCATAAGCTTTTGACATATCAAGCTTAATGGCCATACTCCCCACTTTGCCTTTTTTCCTCACTTTCATGGAATGCAACACCTCATAAGCAACCAGAATATTGTCTGAGATTAACCTCCCAGGAATGAAAGCACTTTGATTAGGGGATATAATCTCATTGAGTACCCCCTTCAATCTGTTTGCCAACACCTTAGCCATAATCTTATAGACTACATTACAAAGGCTGATAGGTCTAAAGTCACTAGCCACTTTAGGGACTGAAGTCTTGGGAATAAGAGCTATATAAGTAAAATTTGAGGACAAAGTTAAAGAATTACCATTGAGCCATCTCAGCACATTTCTACTGACTTCCTCACCAATTGAGTTCCAATGTTTTTGGAAAAAACATGCTCCAAAACCGTCTGGTCCTGGGGATTTTAGAGGTGCCATGTTTTTAACTGCTACTTCAATTTCTTCTCTAGTAAAAACTTTTGATAGCTGGTCATTCATACACTTAGTCACACAAGGCTTTAAGCTATGTAGACATTCCTCTATATCACAGCTCCTCGGATCTGAAGAAGCAAAAAGTTTTTCAAAAAAACCTTTAAAAACCCCTTCCACACCTTCTTGACTCGTGTGCTCTCTGTTCTGTTCATCCACAACCTTTTGAATTCTGTTTTTCTTCCTCCTCTCATTTGCACAGCTATAAAAATACTTAGTATTCTTATCCCCTAGTTGGTACCAGTTAGCCTTGGCCCTTTGCTTCCATTTCACATCCTCTTTCTCAAGCAAGACTCCAATCTCCCTTTGTAACACCTTGATGGCTGCAGTGTTCTGACTACTCTCATTCTTTTGTAACTCCTTTAACATTTCAGATTTCTCAACCAAGGCTTTTTTGTTATCAAAGTCCCTTTGTTTACCCCATCTTACCAAAGCTTCTCTTGTCTCATTCAGTTTTGAATTTAAACCCAAAGGAGACTCCCTCCCCCTTGACCTTTCTTGCCAAACAGTGTTGATCACCTCTTTACAACTCTCATCCAAAGACCATCCAGCTTCAAATCTGAACAGCCTCTCATGACGCCCATATTTTCCACATTCCTGGTTCATGCACAACAGGATAGGCCTATGATTTGAACTCCTAGCCACTAGTACTTCCACCCACCCATCTGAATGGTTTTCCTTCCATTTGGTATTAGCTACAGCCCTATCCAATCTTTCTTTGGTAAAAGACTCATCCTCATGCTTATTACTCCATGTGTACTTATCCCCCCTCCAACCCAAATCAAACAGGCCCCCTTTTTCCAAGACTTCCCTAAACCTGGCCATCTGTCTTTCAGTTTTCTGTTTACCCCTTCTCTTTTCATCATGGGCCAGTATCTCATTGAAGTCACCTACCACACACCAGCCTTTGTCTTCTTGTGGTTTTAAAGAACTTAGAAGACTCCAAGTCTCTTCCCTTAGGTTTGTATCGGGCTGACCATAAAAACCTGTGAACAACCACTTATCATTTCCTTGCTCTTCTTTGATCCATGCATTAATATGCCATCTGGAGTAGTTCAGAACCTCTACTTCTAGAGGTTATTTCCATAACAAGATTAGTCCACCCTTCTTCCCTAAGGGTTCAATGACCAGACAACTATCAAACTTCAACCTTCTCCTAATTCTTTCCCCACCAACCTTCCTCAGTTTTGTCTCCATTAAGAACACAACATTGGGCAACTTGTCCTCTACCAGATGACAGAGGTCTTGGACTGTCCGAGGGTTCCCAAGCCCTCGGCAGTTCCAACTCAAGGTTTTCATAATGATAGGTGGGGCTGCTGCACAGCCTCCACCTCTACTATTAGATACCCTTCAACATCCCCGACCATAATTCCTTCCATCCCTTTAGCTTTCTTACCTACTCTATCCTTCTCTTCTGTGTCCAAGCCTGATCTCAAAAACCTCTTAGAAGGTGACATGTCAGTGACCCATCCACTCTGTTTCCCTTTGTCCCTAGCCCTCCTTTTCCATGCACCTCTAACCTTCACTAAGTTACTGTTTGAATTCACCCCTTTACTCCCCTCCATCTCAATAAAACCCTTTGTATGCAACCCTTGACCCTTCGCTGTCCCTGCTCCCTCAAAGAATACAATCCCCACGTTATCATTTAGGTTCACCTCTTTACTCCCCTCTCCCTCAGGAAATCCCTTCTGCAGCAATCCCTCGTCCCTCTCTATATCTTTTGGCATAGAAAGCCCCCTCTCCCCTAACTCCTTTAAACAGCTCTCTTCCTCATCCCTATGCTCCACTACCTCCTGAGTAGCAGGAACCACTTCCACCTCTCCCTCCATACTTTGGTATGTCGCACCCTCCCTCTCTTTCTCTGGCCTTTCTCCCCTTCCCTTATCATTGTCTCCCACACTTCCATTACTCATACCTTCATCCATTGTTTTCTTGAATCTCTCTAATCTCACCTTACCTTCTTTATTTTTTTGTTTGTTCACAGCTCTCAACCAAGCACCATATTGGTGTTCCCCAATCGACTCCCCCTTACATCCCAGAGCACCATGGGCAATACATCCACACTTAAAGCAAAAATAGGGAAGCTTTTCATACCTTGCCGGGACACATAGAGTCTTCCCCTTCAAGTTGATAGTCCTCCCTCTTGCTAAAGGTTTGTGAACATCTATCTCGATTTGAACTCTAAGGAATAACCCCCACCCATTGCCGTCTTCCTCTGTGTCTACCTCCACCACTTTCCCAAATGTTCCACCAAGAAATTCCCCTATCTCCTTATTCATACATGTTAGAGGCAAGTCATGTAACTGGACCCAAAATCTGTCCATATTGAAATGCATCTGTTGCGGAGGTGTGAGGCCATCGAAGTTCACCAGCACGAACAAATAGTTATCAAAGAGCCAAGGTCTCCCCTCCAATATTCTCTGCTTGTCCTCTAGATTGGCACATTCCACCACAAAAATATTCAACCCCACCTCATGGAACTTTGCTCTACTACTGATCCTCCAAATCTTTGCCATGACAGACTCAATCACTCCCTTACTAATCTTTCTTTCCGCCCAAACTTTCCCTACTAAACTCACCTCTTCTTTATATTTTGAATCCACAGATTCAAAAGCATCGACGTCAAGATTCACTGCCTCCTCCTCAGACAGTTTCAACTTCTCCCACCGGTGCTCAAGTTCGTTCATCTTACCGCCCCCAATAAACCACACTCACCCTCGAAAATTCGTACCCTCCACCACAATGCTCACTTCCCCCGTCATGAATCTTTCTTTCCCACCAAAACCCTTATCTGCAACCACCAGCACCGTCCTCAACGTGCTGTAGAATCACTCCCGTACCCAAATCCTCCACTCCCAACCACCCCTGATTCCGTTAGGATCCTGGTGGACCCACTTCACCTCAACTCCTCCCAAAGGAAAAGCGAGAGAAGAATACTTTCCTTAATGTCTCCAACGACCTCTGACTTGGCAAAATCTTGACTTAGAAGAAGTGAACTCATAAAATATATATATACATATATATATATATATATGTAATTGACTGACGCATGGTATAAAATCATCACTTTTGTAAAACTAGTATTAATTTTCAAGTTTTCATTGAAGAGGGAAAAATTGTCCTTTCCTCTGATCTTGAAATCACTAATGCTATTAATATACATTTAACATCTTATGGAGATAATATTGAATGAAGAAGAATCAGTGGCTGCTATTATTGATTCAAATACAAAACACTGGATGTGGATTTAATTGAAGAAATATTTTCCTATGATATGAATTGCTGCTAAGAATACCTACCTATTGGTTTTTCAAATTGTCTAGATAATTGGTAATTTTACTGTAAAAAGTGCATATTATTTACGAAAAGAGATATTGGATCGAGATAAAAGCCAATCTTCAAATTCAAATTGCAAGGAAGCTGTTTGGTGTTTGGAACAAAATCTGGAAATTATCAATTCCAAATGCAGCAGAAGTTTTCCTACGGAGAGCTTGCTTAGACGCCTTATCCACTAATTTAAATCTCTTTAAAAGAAAAATAATTGAGTCACCAAACTGTCCTTTTAAGGATAAATACATGTTCTTTGGGAGTGTATAGCAGCAAAGGATCTGCAGTGTTTTCATTCAAAGAAAATTCAAGGATTTATAATTAGTACGTTGCATGCTATGGGTGGTGGCTATTACAGATGTGAAAAATATGTTTTACACGAATTTGATCAATGATTTAGAAGAGAAGCCAATGTTGATCAGATGGAGGATTGTCCATCTTTCCCTCCTTTGATGGAGTTTTATTAATAAATATAATATTCATGTTGATCCTCAAATAATAAAAAAAACACATCTTATATATGGGGATTGAAAACTCACCGGCAGTTGCGAGCAGATCTCGTAAGAAAATAAACCAAGGAATTCCTGCATGTTTTGACAAAAAATAAAAATAAAAAGGAAATAATGGGATCACATTAGCATCTGGAATCTTCAATTAAAAATTAGGTCATTATAATGCTACAAAAATGGTTTGTCGGGGAAAAGAGGGAGTAGCTGAGCTAAGTTAATGCATTGGGTGGGAATAATGGGCATTTTGGTAATAAATTAAATCTGAATGTGCATTTCGGAAAAAATATATGTGGAAGTGTGCGTTATGAAATAACCGAGTATTAAAAAGAAGAAACGGGAAGGACGTGCGACAAAGGTCTGGAATTTTTTTTTTCTTTCTTTCTTTACGACTTTATTGCAATTACAATAAAAAGTCTGGTCATGCTTCACAGAAAGGCTTTCACTATTCTAACACCAAACATAATATTATATATAATTTTTTTATTTTTTTGCTCCTACCAAATATGTAATGTATCGACTATGAGTAAAAAAATTAAATTAATTTAAGAAGAATAAAATCAAAAATAATTTAAAAAAATTTAAAAAAAAATAAAAATAAGTGTGATATATGAAAATGATGAAGAGCAAAACTCATCGAATAATATACTTGGAAAGGGAACAACAACTTTCCTAGTCTAATTGCATGTTTGGAATGCAGTGAAAAATATAACTTATAACTTTAGAGTTTATAATTTATAACTTAAATAATAAGTTCTACTATTAAAAAATTATTTATTATTTGGTAACCATATATTTAAATCACTTTTGAACATGTTATCTTTGTTTTGAAACAGATTTAAAAAATGCTTTCTCACGAGATAAAAAGAACGATTATTTGAATTTTCAAAGATTATGAGCATATTCTTGAAAATTTGAAAAGTTATAATTATCTTAAAGTTGTATGGATATTTTCATCCATTGATAGTGATATTTTTAAAATTCAAATTATATTCTGCATTATTCGAAAAAATACATTTGAGATTAAACGTACATTTTAATTTATTCGAGATTAAAAATGTTTTAATACATAACACCCAAACAATTTAATTTTTTCATTAAAAAACTTTTAAAGCTATTTAAATACTTTTTAAAGCTCTTATCGCAATCTCAAACAGACCTTAAATATTTGGTGCTACAATAAAGAAATTAACGGAAAGCTATTTCACAAATGTGTGTCATCCAACGTACCTAATATGAAGGTCCTACAGGCTAATATTGAGACTATGGTGACACATGGCATTCTATTATTGGTCTACTTAACATCCAAAAATAAAAAATATAATTATTACACCTAAATTTTTAAAATTTGTAATGAAACTAATAATGCATCTTTTTTGTATCCTAAGTACCTCAATTAAAGTCAAGAAATTTTCGAATTTCATAAGCCTATTCATGAAAAATCCCATAAGTCTCCATTGGACTTTTCTCAATTTTAGACTATTAATAAGATCCAAAATCATCCACTAAATTTTAACGGGCCAAAAATTCAAATTCTTGGCTTATGGCCCTAACTAAAATTCGAAACCAACCTCAATAAATATTAAATCATTGGCTCAACCAACAATGCTTATTAAATCAACCTCAATAAATATTAAATCATTGACATTCTCGTCTATACATCACTTTCATTAAAAAAAATACAAGAAAAGAAAAAAATTGTAAAAAGTCATGTATTATATATCTACTGCATGCTATGGTTATTTATTACTACCAATTATTAATATGATCACTTCTGAATAAAATAATATTGATGCTATCACAGATCGTGATCAAACATGACTTGCTGTTACATATTGTAAGAGCAGTTCCAATGGCTAATCTATATATATTTTTTATCTGAAAAAACTCATTACATCCTACTTTTCATATTTTAACTATCTATTTTTTAAGAGTACCATTCATGATTCAACAACTTATCTAAATTTTTTATATATTTAATTTAAAAATTAAATAAATGAAAAAAAGTAGATAGAAAATAATAGAAATAGATAGATGAAAGGAGTGAGAAAAAAAATAATAGAGAGAGAGAGAGAGAGAGAGAGAGATGTGTAAAAAATTTATACATGGATGAGTAGCATCAAACTATATTTAGATTGATACTTATTTTTAGGGCACTGCAAAGTATATATACTACAACAAGCATAGAAAGATAATTACCTTAAATTGTCGATCTTTTCTTTTTTCGTGGGCTTGAAGCAAACTTCTCTTAAAAAAGGATAAAAAGAGATAGTTCAATTTTAGAAAGACAAACAATAAAAATTAAGCAAGGCTTGATTCATCTGATTGAATTGATGATGAAGCTTGATTTGAATTATCTCTAGCACCCTTTATCTCTCTCTTTGGTGATGGTTGGAGAGGCTTGAGAGGAACTTGTAAGCATTCAACATCTCCTTCAAGCATTTTGATGACTTTCATCATTGATGGACGATCGCTAGGCTTCAATTGTATGCACCATAATGCAACTATCATCATCTTCTTACATAGTTTTCTTTCATCTCCAGTAGCATCTTCAATTTCTATATTCTTTCCATCATGGAATTGATCATATATCCAAGTGGGGAAGTAAATTTGGCTTAAATGTTCTGTAGATGCATGCAAGTTCTTTCTCCTGCTCACCATTTCCATCAATAGCATTCCAAAGCTATACACATCAGCTTTGTATGAAACGCCTCCAATATTTTTGTAAAGCATTTCAGGAGCCATGTATCCAAACGTTCCTCTTGCACGAGTCAAAGGAACGATACTATCTTCCACCGGGTACAATTTTGCTAAGCCAAAATCTGAAACTTTGGGTTTCAAATTTTCATCAAGAAGAATGTTGTGAGGCTTAATGTCAAAATGTAAAATTTGCATGTCACATCCTTGATGTAAATACTCAATCCCGCGAGCCACTCCTAAAGCAATATCATATGTTTTCTCGTAGTTGAGGATATTTGCCTCTGATGAAAAAATGTGTTTGTTTAGAGATCCGTTGGGCATGAACTCATATATAAGGGCACGCTTTGAACCATGAACACAAAAACCAACGAGTTGCACTATATTCACATGATGGATCCTTCCAATGGTTGCTACTTCACTGATAAAATCTTGTCCATTTGCTTTGGATTGGCTAACATCTTTACTGCTACAAGACGTCCACTTCGAAGTGTTCCTTTAAATACTGTGCCAAATCCTCCTTCACCCAATCTTTCCCTAAAACCTTTGGTCATTTTCTTAATTTCTGAGAAAGAGTACCTTATTGGCATGAAGTTATTTTGGCTTTGCAGAAATTCCTCAACATCATTGTACATGGATAAGTGCCTCCTTCGCCATTTATATATCAAAAATGCAATCACAGATGGAGCACCTAATACACTAATTGCCATATGCCACTCTGGAAAAGAAAATACAAAAGTTATTAGTTATACGAAAGCGATCCTAGTATTGTTGCACTATCAGTCTAGCTACCTGTTGTCACCATTGTGTCGTACATTTGAAAAAATATATAGGTAGTATTCAAAACCAATTACTCTATTTCAAAGTTCTTGTTTTATAGTTTAAGGAATGATTAATTTACTAAAACATTAAAAAAGATAAAAAGAGAGATACATGAGATTCTTACCGACCAGTAATCCAATTAATGAACTTGGCAAAGCTTCTAAAAAAAAAAATAATAATCTCCATTAAAAGTTAGCCAAGAATTGAATTAATAAAAGAATTAATGTGCAAAGATGATGCATAGAATGAATTCATCGTTAGTGAGATAGGTAGATGAGATTCTTACCGAGCAATAATCCAATTAATAAAGTTGGAAAATTATCTGCAAAAGAAGGAAAAGAATTAATGTGCCAACAATTGTTTTATTTGTTGCAACAACAAATAAATGACGAGATATATCAATCAGCATATATATAATAAATATCTCATTCGAATTCAGATCTCAAATTTATTAATTACTCACCCCGTGGGTAGCAATAAACTTGATTATGGTCATCGAGGTAGCATCCATCACAATAAATTCGGTACCATGAAAGCTCAAAACCATATGAGAATACATTACGGATGTCTGTACAGGAATTAATATTAGGATGACCATAAATTTGTCCTGGCCACGATGTAAGAGACATTTGCTCTATCGTGCATGACTCTGCCACATCCATCACATTCGCTCCATAGCCAAAAATAAGATATAAGTACCGTTTGGAATCTTGAGAAAAAGAAGAGTTGGAAGAAGACCCATATCTATTATTAATAATAGAACAATTCATAGAAGTCGTGTCCCAATGGATCAAAGAAGAAGCCCAACTCACTGGCTTTTCACAGTTCACAATAGCCACAACTTCTGATGGTACTGTTGGCATTCTTTTATTGTCACTACTCATATTTTGCAGATATTGATCCCAGTCCGGCAAACTCGAGATACTGAAATTATAATAGTTTAGAAAATAACGAGGGATGAAGGAGTAGTTATCCTCCTGAATACCTGAGTCTATAATTCGGATTGTGTAGCTGTTGTAATTGATTTGACTTACGTAGTATTTACTACCATGTAAAGATAACAACGTGTGGTCGTTGTCATCACATGAGAGCTCATACCTTTGGTCTCCGCAGTTTGGTGGATCGCCTTTTAGTCGAAACGGATAGCTGATGTTGGGGATATTGCCACAGGAAGAAGGAGGACAGTAGTGATGATTATTCTTAAGACTAGAAGCTGGAGGAACAAGGATTAAGACCAGAACAGTACTTATAAGGACCCTGAGTTCAACAGGGAAAGCCATTCCTCTTCGACCCAACAACAGAGAGAGCCAGAGATCAGAGAAAGATCGAGCTAGGATAAGGAGAGAGGGCGTGGTTTCCATAGCTTTGTTGGCCAACTTATTTGCTAAGAAATTATATAGAGTGCGACTACTCGTGATATTGTAGCCACTTACATTTAGAAGATAAAGGTCCAATGAAGTTATTCCTTCAGAAGATATTTTAAAATGGGGACAAAAAAAATGATTTTAGGGATCAGTTGAAATATAATTTATTGGATTGGAAAATCCCATCCTGAGAGGTAATTTTGTTGGAATGGCTCTCTGGAATGACTCAGAAATTTCTAATTACAATTAAAATTATCCCTTCACGTAGGGAGATCGATAAAGGGGTAACTAAATGATGTAGGTACAGGAGGACAAGTAAACATAAGCCCTCTTTCAATAAATGTTCACAAAGAAATAGAATTGCATGAGTTGACGGAGTCAATTGTGAAAACTGTGAGAGACGAGGCAAAATTATTATTGGTGGTGCTTTGTCGGCACCTTGCTTTCTACGATGTGGAGGAAATTGGATGCAAAATACGCGATCATATTTTTTCAAACCAGATTACACGATTGTGGAGGACGGAATAATCTCAATTCTCATTAATTGTAATGGCTGTATACATTTTGTATATATATGTGCAAAAGGGAATCCTAACTGATTCTGACATTTGTACAAGCATGTGGTGTGCTCTGCAGTGCACTGCCATTTACAGCAGAGTCTGTTACAACAGCTGCCAGAGTATTACAAACAAACCAAGATAATTACAAACGTGCCAATAGGTCATGTTTCAGGGCTATTCTAAGTTATTCCAGATGATTCCAAGGTAGTGGCAGTCGTGCTGTCCAATATGTACGCCTCTTGATAGTTGAATGAATTGGAATCTCTCATTCATGATGCATTCCCCTTTTTCTCATATGTGGTATAAGGACGTGGTTTCCATAGCTTTGTTGGCCAACTTGTTTGCTAAGAAATTATATAGATTGCGACTACTCGTGATATTGCAGCCACTTACATTTAGAATATAAACGTCCAATCAAGTTATTCCTTTAAAAGATAAAAGTCCAACTTCGAATTTAAAGATCAAACTATTATCCTACGCGTATTTAATCGCACACATATTAAATATTTAAAAAGTAATTAATATACTTCATAAGATCAAAAAATCACTATACTTTCTAGTCATCTCTTGTGCCACAGTGCTTAATTTTTAATTTTTAACTTAATTTTTGCATAAGTTTATTTTTTTTAGGAGATTAATTTCAAATCATCCATCTCAACCATATTCCCATTAGGATAAAAGTAGTCTATTGGGCTAGTCACAAGCAATAATTATTCCTTTCTAAATTGAAGAAATCCATTTGGGCCAATCAAAAGCATGGACAGTACATGCTTAATTAGCTTCTTGAAACTCTATTTTTAATTTTTAACTTAATTTTTGCATAATTTTTTTTTTTTTATTTTAAGGTAGAACAAACTTCATTTATTTATAACGGGACATTATAATTTTGATATGAGATATACAAAATACAAGCTAATTATTACTTTTAAAACTCCCTAATACATAAATTTCTTTGTTATTGACACGGTCTAGTCTATTATTATAACTCTTCACAGACAAACCATCTCAGAGATAGGACTATCCTAAGACAGATTTAACAAATCCAATATTTTGTTCTAAGAATTAAACAAACTCATATTTTGTCTAAGACGAAATAAAGAAGATACTCAATGAACAAAAATTCAAGAGATTGTATTTTTTTAAAAGAAAAAAAACTTAAAACAAACAAACATATATATATATATATATGTAATAATGCAGATATAGGGGTAACTAAAACAAACATATATATGTAGGGGTAACTAAATGAAGGGTCTGGAACCTTTTGGAATAAATGAAGTGAAGTATAGTGTATTTATAGTATGTACAAATAAACTAATTATATAGACATGTGACAAGCACGTGAACCATAAAATAAATATGGTAATAATTCATGGTTTTAGTATTTTCGACCAAAGAATAATAATAATGACGCATGATTGCATGTTCTGATGACACGAGGGCTCAGATATACCTTTGGTCTCCGCAGATTGTAAAAATCATGCGGGAGAGAAGCTGGTGACCGAGCTGGAGAGAAAGAGATCAAGAGGGAAGGAGCCATGCGAGAGAGAAAGTACGCGCACGGGAGAGAATGAGGGAAGAAGAAGAAAGAGCTGCAGGAAAATGTACAGGGTTTCTAGAATATAATAAAAAAAACATTTGATAAAAAGCATTTCATATTTGACTGTTAGGATAGAATTATTGTAGCTCAAATCTTAGATGATTTTAGTTTGACTGAGAGATAGCATTTGCTCTTAGAGCCACTGACCGAGAATCTTCACGAGACAAAATTTTTATTTTTATTTTTATTTTTTACACATTTTTTAAACGTTTTAAACATTTAAAAAAATAAAAGTTATTAACTCATTGCAAAATACTTTATTAATCATAAAAAAAAACCATCAATAAGACTGTCAGAGTCACTCTCATTTTCTTTGGAGAGGAAAAGAGAAGAGAGAGTGCAAGACTCGAGAGTAAATTAGGGGTGGGCTCCGACTCCGACGGAGTCGGAGTTGTCATTTCCGACCTCCGACTCCGACAAAAGTCGGAGCCAAATTTCCCCTCCGACTCCGACTCCGAACGTAGTCGGAGTCCGATTCCGATCGGAGGTCGGGACCTCCGATCGGAACTCCGACTGGAGTTCGGAGGGAGTTCCGAATGGAGGTCGGAGCTCCGACTCCGAATTAAATTTCCGAACTCAATTCGGAAATTTTGTTCTTTTTTTTATTATTATTCAAATTTTGTTATTAAATTTCATTTCAGATAGTGAGCAACATATATATTTTTTTTAAAAGTGAACCATCTACAAATATTTGATTTATTCAAGAGTTTTCAATAATTTAAATATTCGTTCTGATTTTGTTACTGAATTTTGATTATATCTTTAATTTATTTTATGTCCGCCTGAAATTTAGCATTAAAAGTGCTCATGACTCATGAGTTGAAAATTACACAAATTTAAAATTTTATAGAAAAGAATGATGGTACGAATTTGTATAATTCGATTAATTTCAGTTGGATAATAAATTATAAACTTTTGAGAGAGGATGGATAAGTACTAATAGGAATTATAGAATAAAGAGTACGTATCCCACATCTTTGCTCGGGATATAACTACATAAATATAACTATATAAATAGTTTAAAAAGTAAATAGCATGTATGATGCAACCATAAGTTATAACAGTCTCATTTATAACGTAATAACAATATGACTCAGTCTTGAAATATAACTATATAAAAATTAAATACGGATTTCACTCAAATACTTTTTGTTCCATTGGTCATGCCTGAAATGAAGATAGAAAGTAGCAATCAATAGATGAAAAAAAATTGATAATAAAAAATTGAATACGGTAAAAGAATAATTTGATTCTTACCAAGAAAGGAGGTTCTCTCAACTCCATCCCAACTCTCAAGTAGCGTCCGTTCCAGACTCTCAATCATCGGTAATTATGTTAGGGTTCACAATTAGATCTATAAAATCATAAAAAGTAGAAGTTAGAAACATTAAAAATAATTAAATCATCATTTAAAAGCATATAAACTTACCCGATTCAAGCCTATAGCTCTCGGCATCAACACCAACGGTATCTAGTCTAATGGGCATTTCACTTATCCAATTCTGTGTGCAAACGAGGGCCTCCACGGTTGACGGTGACAATGAACTCCAATAAGCATCCAACACGCGACCTCTTGTGCTAAATGCCGACTCTGAGGCAACCGTAGTGACAGGAATGGCTAGCACATCTCGGGCCACACGGGAAAGGACTGGATACTTGGTGGAATGAACTTTCCACCAAGTTAATAACTGAAATACATCACTAGGTGCCTCGACAGCTTCCATAAAATATCGTTCAATCTCAGATGTACAATGCATAATGTTCCTTGTTGACATGAGTTGATGATATTGCCGTATAATACAATTACCTCTAACCCCTACAGATGGGTCAGTATCACCTGAGGAAACTGTCAATCCTGTCGGCCTCGAATGTGAGGAGCTACCAACTGCGGATGAAGGCTGAGCACTAGTACTGTAGTGATTATATAAGTCATCAACATCACTTTTTAGCAATCTAATAAACTCTCCAGCCTTCACTGCCCCGAGGACGGAATTTACCCAAAATTCTAGAACGGCCAACTTAACTCGGGGGTCAAGGATCACAGCCACAAATAGCAATCTATTTATCTTCTCAATATTCCCCCAATATTTATCATATTTGATCTTCATCCTCGTAGCCATAGCAGATAACAATCCAGCAGAGTCAGTACAACTATTTTCCAACTGGAAGTGAAGCTCCGAGAGCTCGCTGAAAAATGAGTTCGCAGTTGTATATTTGGATCCAGATAGCCGCATGGTTATCTCATAAAAAGTTCTTAAAAATTCAACAAAATAACTCACACTGGTCCAATCATGTGCGTCTGGCGCACCGAGCCCCTGTCCTGCTGGCTCCAACAAAGCATACCTCAGGCCCCCATCCTCGACCTCCATCCGCTCGAATGCTTTTTGGTACTTCTGTGCCACATCCAACATCATGTATGTAGAATTCCATCGAGTCGGAACGTCCAAGCACAGCATACTAGAACATTCAATCTTCAAATCTTCTGCTATTGCCTTAAACTTGGCAAGCCTTTGAGGGGAACCCCTCACATATCGTACAATGTTGCGGACTCGGGTTATGGAATCATGAACCTCTTTTAATCCCTCAACAACTATGAGGTTAATGATATGAGCACAGCATCGAACGTGAATAAACTCGTGGGCCCGAATGACATCATCTCTCACCGTCGTGTTCCGCTTAAACCAATCAATTGCTGTTTCATTCGCACTGGCATTGTCAACTGTAATACACAGCACTTTTCGAATTCCCAGTCCTTTAAACAATCATCCATCTTCGCCCCAATGGATGCACCTTTATGATCCACAATTTCTTTAAAACCAATAATTTTTTTATGCAAAATCCACTCACTGTCAATGTAGTGTGCTGTGATACACATGTAGCAGACGTTCTGTATGGAAGTCCATGTGTCAGTCGTAAAAGACACTCTCTGGCCAGTGGTAATAAACATCTTCCTCATCTCCTCCTTGTCCTTCGCATGCCTCTTCATACAATCTCGCATCACTGTATATCGTGATGGAATGGAAAATCGTGGCTCAACAAAATTTAGAAACTTTCGAAAGCTTCTTTTCTCGACTATGGTAAATGGCATCTCATCAGTAATTATCATCTCTGCAAGCATGTCCCTCAACATCTTCTCACTGTATTGAGGGATGACCAATTTCTTAGTCTGTGTACCATCAGTGGCTGTAGAAGTTTGGTAACTGAGGTTGGTCTGATCAGTGGCTTGCAATCCCCTCACTATCTTATATCGTTGGCAACCATTTAGATGTGCTATTAACACACTGGTACCTTGCTTCTTCGAATGGCATCCACAAAGTGATCCACAGTAATGGCATCTTGCTACTGGGTTCGCAATTTCACCAGGAATTTTGGTGAAATGCTCCCATGTCCACGACCTCTTTTTAGAAGGTCGTGGTGGTTGATCTTGCTCAATGGGCATCTCCTCCTCTTCGTTGAACATATCCTCATCCTCTATATCAACTGGGAGTGGGAGTCGACTAGCTGCTCTAGATGTAGCTGCTCTAGATGTAGCTGCCCTAGATGTGGCTCTAGGGGTGGAAGTACCCACCGGTGTAGGAGTTGTAGCATTGGCATCCGCCACATCCCCTTGTGGACGATCATCTCCACTATGTCTAGGATCCATATCACAATCAATGAAGCTGAAAAAATTAAATTAGAAGCAAAAAATTAGTTTAAAAATAAACTAGGCTATTGTATTATACAATAGGACATGTATTATTGTATCATAATATATTATTGTATCGATGTATTATTACATCGAGATTCGAGTGATGTGTGCTCGACTCAGACGAACCCATCCAGAGAAGTTCGCTCGACGTACGCTCGACGTGCGCTCGAGCATAACCCATCCAGAGAGCTTCGCTCGACGTACGCTTGACGTGTGCTCGAGCAGAAGCCATACAGAGAGGTTCGCTCGATGTGCGCTTGACGTGCGCTCGAGCAGAAGCCATACAGAGAGGTTCGCTCGACGTGCGCTCGATGTGGCGCTCTAGCAGAACCCATCCAGAAAGGTTCGCTCGATGTGCGCTCGAAGTGGCGCTCGAGCAGAACTCATACAGAGAGGTTCGCTCGATGTGCGCTCGACATGGAGCTCGAGCAGAATCCATCCAGAGAGGTTCGCTCGACGTGCGCTCGACGTGGAGCTCGAGCAGAATCCATCCAGAGAGGTTCGCTCGACCTGCGCTAGACGTCGCGCTCGAGTAGAACCCATTCAGAATTTTCAGAGAGGTTCGTGCGCTTGACATGGCGTTCGAGCAGAATCCATCCAGAGAGTTTCGCTTGACGTGCGCTCGACGTGGCGCTCGAGCAGAACTCATACAGAGAGGTTCGCTCGATGAGCGCTCGACGTAGCGCTCGAGCAGAACTCTTCCAGAGAGGTTCGCTCGACTACCGCTCGACATATCGCTCGAGCCAATGTTCAATACAACGTGCGCTCGACTTGCGCTCGACACCTCGCTCGAGTGCAAGTCTTCAAAACAATGTAAAATTCAAGTTTTTGAGCGTCGTGTTGGGACTATATTGAATATTCAATACACAAGAATCACAACTACTGGCTCCAATTCATAAGAGACGTGCTTGAATTAAATTTAGGGCTCATAAATTTAGGGCTCACTGTAGGTGGAAGCTGAACAGAGGAGCAATGAGGGACGGTGGCACGGAGGAGCAACAACGAATGGCGGCAAGCTGGCAAGAAAGACACAAGACGTGAGGACGGCTTCACAGTTCACTGGTTCAGTCATTGGGACGGGAGACGCGAGAGAGAACGGAGAAGGAAGAAGAAGTGAAGAAGGAAGAAGAAGAAGTGAAGAAGGAAGAAGGAAGAAGAAGAACTGAAGAAGGAAGAAGAAGGGGGGACCGGGGACGTATGAAGAAGGAACTTCCGAAACGACGCCGTTCCATATTAAGTGGAACGGTGTCGTTCAATAATTTTTTTTTAAACCCAGCTGTAAAACGACGTCGTTTTACAGCTGGGTTTAAAAAAAAATTCGGAGTCGGAGTTGGAGCTCCTTGAAGCTCCGACTCCGACTCCGACTCCGACTCCGAATAATTATTCGGAACTACTCCGAATTTCGACTCCGAATTCCGACAACTCCGACTCCGTCGGAGTCGGCATCGGAGCGGAAGTCGGACGGAGTCAGAATTTTCGCAATTTTGCACACCCCTAGAGTAAATGGTCTGTCGGGGAAAAGAGGGAGTAGCTAAGCTAAGTTAATGCGTTGGGTGGGAATAATGGGCATTTTGGTAATAAATTAAATCTGAATGTGCATTTCGGAAAAAATATACAAGGAAGTGTGCGTTATGAAATAACCGAAGTATTAAAAAGAAGAAACGGGAAGGATGTGCGACAAAGGTCTGGAATTTTTTTTTTCTTTCTTTCTTTACGACTTTATTGCAATTACAATAAAAAGTCTGGTCATGCTTCACAGAAAGGCTTTCACTATTCTTACACCATACATAATATTATATATAGTTATTTTATTTTTTGCTCCTACCAAATATGTAATGTATCGACCATGAATAGAAAAATTAAATTAATTTAAGAAGAATAAGACTAAAAAAATTTTAAAAAATTAAAAAAAAAATAAAAATAAGTGTGATATGTGAAAATGATGAGTAACAAAACTCATCGAATAATATACTTGGAAAGGAAACAACAACCATGGTTTGGTTTAATATTAATGCAAGGGTCTTCTTTCCTAGTCTAATTGCATGTTTGGAATGCAGTGAAAAATATAACTTATGACCTTAGGATTTATAATTTATAATTTAAATAATAAGTTTTACTATTAAAAAATTATTTATTATTTGGTAACCATATATTTAAATCACTTTTGAACATGTTATCTTTGTTTTGAAATAGATTTAAAAAATGCTTTTTCACGATGTAAAAATAACGATTATTTGAATTTTTAAAGATTATGAGCATATTATTAAAAATTTGAAAATTGTAATTATCTTAAAATTATATGGATATTTTCGTCCATTAACAATGGTTTTTTTTAAATTCAAATTATATTCTACATTATTTGAAAAAACACGTTTGAGATTAAACGTACTTTTTAACTTATTTGAGATTACAAATATTTTAATACATAACACCTAAATAATTTAATTTTCTCATTAAAAAACTTTGAAGGCTATTTAAATACTTTTTAAAGCTCTTATCGCAATCTCAAGCACGCCTTAAATATTTGGTGCTACAGTAATGAAATTAACGGAAAGCCATTTCACAAATGTGTGTCATCCAACGTACCTAATATGAAGGTCCTACAGGCTAATATTGAGACTATGGTGACACATGGCATTCTATTATTGGTCTACTTAACATCCAAAAATAAAAAATATAATTATAATTACACCTAAATTTTTAAAATTTGTAATGAAACTAATAATGCATTTTTTTTGTCTAATTATGATCCTAAGTACCTCAATTAAAATCAAGAAATTTTCGAATTTCATAATCCATCAAATAAAATTTTTGGAAACATAGCCTATTCATGAAAAATCCCATAAATCTCAATTGAACTTTTCTCAATTTTAATATGATCACTTCTGAATAAAATAAAATTGATGCTATCACAGATCGAGATCAAACATTACTTGCTGCTACATATTGTAAGAGCACTTTCAATGGCTAATCTATATATATTTTTTATCTGAAAAAACTCATTGCATCCTACTTTTCATATTTTAACTATCTATTTTTTTAAGAGTACCATTCATGATTCAACAACTTATCTAAATTTTTTATATATTTAATTTAAAAATTAAATAAATGAAAAAAAGTAGATAGAAAATAATGAAAATAGATAGATGAAAGAAGTGAGAAAAAAATAATAGAGAGAAAGAGAGAGATGTGTAAAAAATTTATACATGGATGAGTAGCATCAAACTATATTTAGATCGATACTTATTTTTAGGGCACTGCAAAGTATATATACTACAACAAGCATAGAAAGATTATGACCTTAAATTGTCGATCTTTTCTTTTTTCGTGGGCTCGAAGCAAACTTCTCTTAAAAAAGGAAAAAAAGAGATAGTTCAATTTTAGAAAGACAAACAATAAAAATTAAGCAAGGCTTGATTCATCTGATTAAATTGATGATGAAGCTTGATTTGAATTATCTCTACCACCCTTTATCTCTCTCTTTGGTGATGGTTGGAGAGGCTTGAGAGGAACTTGTAAGCATTCAACATCTCCTTCAAGCATTTTGATGACTTTCATCATTGATGGACGATCGCTAGGCTTCAATTGTATGCACCATAATGCAACTATCATCATCTTCTTACATAGTTTTCTTTCATCTTCAGTAGCATCTTCAATTTCTATATTCTTTCCATCATGGAATTGATCATATATCCAAGTGGGGAAGTAAATTTGGCTTAAATGTTCTGTAGATGCATGCAAGTTCTTTCTTCTGCTCACCATTTCCATCAACAGCATTCCAAAGCTATAGACATCAGCTTTGTATGAAACGCCTCCAATATTTTTGTAAAGCATTTCAGGAGCCATGTATCCAAACGTTCCTCTTGCACGAGTCAAAGGAACGATACTATCTTCCACCGGGTACAATTTTGCTAAGCCAAAATCTGAAACTTTGGGTTTCAAATTTTCATCAAGAAGAATGTTGTGAGGCTTAATGTCAAAATGTAAAATTTGCATGTCACATCCTTGATGTAAATACTCAATCCCGCGAGCCACTCCTAAAGCAATATCATATGTTTTCTCGTAGTTGAGGATATTTGCCTCTGATGAAAAAATGTGTTTGTTTAGAGATCCGTTGGGCATGAACTCATATATAAGGGCACGCTTTGAACCATGAACACAAAAACCAATGAGTTGCACTATATTCACATGATGGATCCTTCCAATGGTTGCAACTTCATTGATAAAATCTTGCCCATTTGCTTTGGATTGGCTTAACATCTTTACTGCTACAAGACGTCCACTTCGAAGTGTTCCTTTAAATACTGTGCCAAATCCTCCTTCACCCAATCTTTCCCTAAAACCTTTGGTCATTTTCTTAATTTCTGAGAAAGAGTACCTTATTGGCATGAGGTTATTTTGGCTTTGCAGAAATTCCTCAACATCATTGTACATGGATAAGTGCCTCCTTCGCCATTTATATATCAAAAATGCAATCACAAATGGAGCACCTAATACACTGATTGCCACATGCCAATCTGGGAAGGAAAATACAAAATTAATTATGCGAAAGCGATCCTATTATTGTTGCACTATTAGTCTAGCTACCTGTTGTCACCATTGTGTCGTACATTTGAAAAAATATATAGGTAGTTTTCACAACCAATTACTCCATTTCAAAGTTCTTGTTTTATAGTTTAAGGAATGATTAATTTACTAAAACAATTAAAAAAGATAAAAAGAGAAAGGTACATGAGATTCTTACCGAACAGTAATCCAATTAATAAACCTACCAAATTATCTGCAAAAGAAGGAAAAGAATTAATGTGCCAACAATTGTGTTATTAATGTGCCAACAATTGTGTTATTTCCAATTATATATAATACATATGATATCTTTCTGGGATAGAAAACTCACATTGTGAGATTGGTAGGGGTCCTGCAGGTTTGATAAAAAAGAAAGTTTCATGTCAGCATCTGAATTCAATAATTCACAATTAGGCCTTAATTATTATAAGAGCGCCAGAGTAGCACCGCTCGTTTTCACCGCTAGGCTAAAATTGTGTTTTTATTTTGTTTTTCAATTTTCTTATTCATAATTTTTTTTATCATTTTAAAACATTTTTAAAAAATAGAAAAAAAATATCAATATACTACTAGTCATTTCCTTAACTATTAAGTAAAAAAATAATTAAAAATAAAATAAAATATATGAGGTGTCAAAATGAAGAGGCAAATTGAGAGGGCAAAATAGCATTTTTCTTATTATAATGCTAGCTCAACTAAGATCGATAAATGTAGTCCTAATATATATCATTATAGGAATTACTACTTGTGACGAAAATAGATTTATTTTAATAAAAAATAGTCATTTTCATATGAAATAAATGAGAAAAAATAAACAATTTAATGTGATATTCATGACTCGGGTATTCAGTAAGAATTGAGTTTCGTAATGTTAATGATAAGTTCAACGTTAATCCTCAGAATTAAGCATATGATCAATAATGGTACTACTAATCAAAATAGGGCAATAAAAGAATGTACGGATAAATTATAGTGCAATCGTCTTAAACTTGTTTGTTGAACCCAAATTATGCGAGGTCGTATTGACTAACAGGATAAATTTAAAACCGCCACTTGTCCCAAAAGTTTAAGGTGTTGGAAAGAGATAAATTTAATTATTTGTATTTATCTTAACACTTCACTCACATGTGGGCCATACTCTCCCTTAATAATTGGGCAGGACTAACATGTGGAACATTTAATTAATTGAGTAAAGTTTAGAGTCAAGATTCAAACTTAGGTTCTCTACTCTGATACCTTGTAAAATTACTTCTTGTTTCAAAAGTTTAAGCTAGTGAGAAGAGGTAGATTTAATTATTTATACTTAATAAAATCTTAGTTTGAAACTTGAGTATAGTCTTCATATTCATTGATGGATTGTCATGAGATGTTGGAAGTGATATTGATGATGAAGCGGCTAGCAGCTGAAATATAAAATTTGGAGTTGTGGTCAGTAATGAGTTGATAATAAACCAAAGCCAACAAAGGCTAACAATAAGCTGAAAGGTTGGGTGAGGTTTGGATAATGAGTTGAGTTGCGATAAATTAAGGTAAAAATTGAATAAAATATTGTTACAAAATTATTTTATTATTATTATTATGGTTTTTGGGTTTAAAGTTTTTTAATAGTTTATTATATTTTGTGTGAAAATTTAAAAAAATTATAATAATTAGATGAGATGAGTTCGGATTAACTCTAAATTCAAATGGGGTCTGAGCCAACAATGAGCTACCTATGAACTTGATAACTAAAATTAAAAGACTAAAAATAGGACTGAGACTTCAAACAACACTCAAAATAAACAAGAATCTAATAAAAAAAGCTTACAGCTAATAAAGATATTGCAAATACATGATTTAAAATGAAACATAGTTGAATGATGACAAAACTTTTATGAGAGGTAAAGATGGCAGAAGAACTTTGAGTTCTTTCTTTGTACAATCGTCCTTTCCTTTTATTTATTTACTTTTTGTTAGCCAGAATTGGAGTTCTTTCAATTATGGAGTTAAGAGTCATCAGTACTAGATAGGGTAGAACACTTATAAAGCGGTGATAAGTTATGTTCACATTAAATACATGATAAGTTATATATACTCGAAAACGTAGGTATTTTAATAATATTATTTCAAATTTCTTTCTCTTGAAATGAGTGCCAAAAGGAAAAAATTGAAGACTAAGGGCTTATTTGAGTATAAGAATTTGAGATAAGAATTATGTTAATAGTATTGAAATGGTTTGTGAAATGTAGTAAACCTTATTTTGTAATATGCCTTATTTATACCATATTTAGCTTATTATGGTATAAAAAAAAAAAACACATCTTATATATGGGGATTGAAAACTCACCTGCAGTATAGACCTGTTCTAGCAAGAAAATAACCCAAGTAGGTAAATTTCCTGCATGTTTTGACAAAAGGAAAAAAAAAAAGAAAAAAATGGGATCACATTAGCATCTGGAATCTTCAATTAAAAATTAGGTCATTATAATGCTGCAAAAATAGCCCCTATATATTTATCCCCTTTAAATGGGTATTGTGTCGGGTACGGCTAATTAGAATAGGAAAATACAATATATATATATTTATTATATATATATATATATATACAATATATATATATAATAAATATCTCATTAGAATTCTAATCTCAAATTTATTAATTACTCACCCCATCGGTACCATGAAAGCTCAAAACCATATGAGAATACATTACGGATGTCTGTACAGGAAATATTAGGATCAACAGAAATTTGTCCTGGCCACGATGTCAGAGACATTTGCTCTATCGTGCATGACTCCTCCACATCCATCACATTCACTCCATAGCCAACAATAAGATATATGTACCGTTTGGAATCTTGAGAAAAAGATGAGTTGGAAGAAGACCCATATCTATTACTAATAATAGAACACTTTGTAGAAGTCGTGTCCCAATGGATCAAAGAGGAAGCCCAACTCACTGGCTTTTCACAGTTCACAATAGCCACAACTGCAGTCAAATATGGAATATATGGAATATTCCAGTCCAGCAGCCTCGAAATACTAAAATTATCTCGGTTTAGAAAATAACGAGGGATGAAGGAGTAATTATCCTCTGAATACCTAAGTCTACAATTCGGATTGTATAGCTGTTGTAATTGATTTGGCTTACATAGTATTTACTACCATCATATAAAGATAACAACGTGTGGTTGTTGTCATCACATGAGAGCTCAAACCTTTGGTCTCCACAGTTTGATGGATCGCCTTTAAGTCGAAACGGATAGCTGATGTTGGGGATATTGCCACAGGAAGGAGGACAGTAGTGATGACTATTCTTATGACTAGAAGCTGGAGGAACAAGGATTAAGGCCAGAACAGTACTTATAAGGACCTTGAGTTCAACAGGGAAAGCCATTCCTCTTCGACCCAACAACAGAGAGAGCCAGAGATCAGAGAAAGATAGAGCTAGGATAAGGAGAGAGGGCGTGGTTTCCATAGCTTTGTTGGCCAACTTATTTGCTAAGAAATTATATAGAGTGCGACTACTCGTGATATTGCAGCCACTTACATTTAGAAGATAAAGGTCCAATGAAGTTATTCCTTCAGAAGATATTTTAAAATGGGGACGAAAAAATTGATTTTAGGGATCAGTTGAAATATAATTTATTGGATTGGAAAATCCCATCCTGAAAGGTAATTTTGTTGGAATGGCTCTCTGTCCAAACATTTTGATGGAATGACTCTGAAATTTCTAATTACAATTAAAATTATCTCTTCGCGTAGGGAGATCGATGACATATATAAGTGAGAAAACTATTCTCTTTGAATAAAATAATTTCAAACTCAAACACAGCTTTGGAGTCGCCTAATTATATCTTTACAGCAACAATTAAACACAATCAATCTTGCACGTTTGCTTTGAAGCCCAATTTTCATAGTTTGGTTGGTAGAAAATGATCTTTTGAAAAAAATAACGGAATAGATTATACGTTCATACTACGCTTTCTTCTCGGTTATCTCAAAGTTATTATTCTACGTGTATTTAATTGCACACATATTTAAGATTGAAAATTCACTACACTTTTAATCATCTGTTGTGCCATAGTATTTAATTATTAATTTTTAACTTAATTTTCGCACAAACTTATGTTTTATGGGAGATTAATTCCAAATCAATGTTAACCATATTCTTATTAGGATAGAAGTAGTCTATTGAGCTAGTAACATGCAAGAACAATTCCTTCCTAGATTGAAGAAAACTATTTGGGCCAATCAAACGCATGGACAGTACATGCTTAAGCTACTTGATACTCTATTTTATCAAATCTTAAAAAAAAAATTGAAGACATTCCTGAAATTAGCCTTGTTATAAAATCATTGCATTGGTCTCTATGGTCTAGGATTTAAATCAGGATGCAGCCTTTTCTTGAAAAAAAAAAAAAAAACTATTAAAGGTTTGGAAAAATTCTCTCATCAATCACTATTTATCACTCCACACCCTATGAAAAATCCCTTATATCTTATGAAAAATATATCCATATTTTATGAAAAAATTATAAATGCAGAATATGAAAAATGAATAATAACTTATGCATAAAATTTCATGATCAGAACAGGGAAGGCCATTCCTCTTCCCATCAATAGAGTGAGCCAGAGGTCAGAGAAAGATAGGACTAGGATTAGGAGAGCGGGCGTGGTTTCCACAGCTGTATGCAGACAAACACACACATATATATATATATGTATGTAATAATGCAGATAGAGGGGTAACTAAATGATGTAGGTAGAGGAGGACTAGTAAACATAAGCCCTCGTTCAATAAATGTTCACAAAGACATTGAATTGCATGAGTTGACGGAGTCAATTGTGAGAGACGAGGCAAAATTATTATTGGTGGTGCTTTGTCGGCACCTTGCTTTCTACGATGTGGAGGAAATTGTGAAAACCAGATTACATGCCATGCATCGTATGGATTAAACGATTGTGGAGGACTACTTTTTAGTCTTTCTTTTGACTTTTTGGCATGGTGAACCTTCCAAGAAAATGTTAGAGATTATGTCGTTTAGCCCCACTTCACACTGTGTAATTAAGCATAGACGATACTGTAAGAATTTGAAGATGAAGGAATAATCTCAATTCTCATTAATTGTAATGGCTGTATACATTTCGTGTATATATGTGCAAAAGGGAATCCTAACTGATTCTGACATTTGTACAAGCATGTGGTGTGCTCTGCAGTGCACTACCATTTGCAGCAGAGTCTGTTACAACAGCTGCCAGAGTATTACAAACAAACCAAGATATTTACAAACGTGCCAATAGGTCATGTTTCAAGGCTATTCTAAGTTACTCCAGATGATTCCAAGGTAGTAGCAGTCGTGCTGTCCAATATGTACCCTTTGGAACATTGGGATATTATAGAGCAGGTTGAAGTAGTGGAAATAGCTAAGAAGGAGAATTCCTCAGTGGCTTTAATTCACAGCTCACAATAACCAGTACACCTCTTGATAGTTGAATGAATTGGAATCTCTCATTCATGACGCATTCCCCTTTTTCTCATCTGTGGTGTCCATAGCTTTATTGGCCAACTTGTTTGCTAAGAAATTATATAGATTGCGACTACTCGTGATATTGCAGCCACTTGCATTTAGAAGATAAACGTCCAATCAAGTTATTCCTTTAGAAGATAAAAGTCTAACTTGGAATTTAAAGATCAAACTATTATCCTACGCGCACATATTTAAGAAATTTATCAAACTATTATCCTACGCGCACATATCAAAATCCAGCAACTACAGTAGCTTTGAGCTGTAGTCCAAGATATAAGATCATTGCATTGGTCTCTATGTTCTAGGGTTTAAATCAGGATCGAGCCTTTACTTGAAAAGAAAAACTTGGCTTGTACCCTGCTCGATTCGGCAGTGCAGGCCTATGTCTGCTAGGCTCATAGCCAATACCAGTTTTTTCTTTTGTTTTTTTTTTTTTCTTAACAGAGTTAGATTTAGAAAAATTTTGGTCGGGTTTAAAAAAAAAACTTATTTAAAAAATATGCCCATACCAGTTTTCAACCCTAACCCGGTTAACTAAAAATTTGCAACCACTCACCCTCCTCCTACATCGGTTACAAAATTGTTCATCGTAGAGAAATAAAAATTTTAGGCCTCTAACCAAAAGTAGTCTATCAATTTCATTTCACACGGTTGGGCAAAACCCAGCCGTTAAAGTGCAATTGAAGTGATCCAATGGGCACTTCAATTCCTAGGCGTCACGTCTAGCCAGGTGTTACTCGGCTTGCAGCAAATGGGGCATGCCACATGGGCACCCCCACTTTATTACAAAACTTATAAATCCAGCTCTTAAACAACACCAAGAACATATGAAAACTAATCTTTTGTGGAGAAGAAATAATAATAGTAAAAGTTTTATGGAAATAGATGCTTGAGGATTTCCTTCTCGATCGACTTCAGATTTTCCTTTCAAGATGTATTTGATAAAAAAAAAAAAAAAAAGTGAGTAAGTTGACATAAAAACTAAATAAACAAAACAATAGAAAAAGGAAAAATCACTGTTCAACTCTATGTGATCTTTATTTTTTCAAAACTAGCACATTTGGTTTAAAAAGTTTACAACTAGCACTTGTATTTATATCAACGTTTTAAAATGGTCCATCTGTCAAAATTACGGGTAAAAAACAAAACGGTGAACTACTAAACCGGATTGAACCGGTGTCGGGTGGTTAGGTCCAGTTTGGTATCGATTTCATGTTTTTCAAAACCAGTCGAAATCAGTCCGATTTTTATTTTCTTTTTTCTAACACCGGATTAGACCAGTTCATATATTAATATATTTTAAATTTTTATATTGTATAAAATATTTTTTATATAATGTCTTATATTATATATAATTTTTATATGTAATATATATAATTATATATGAAATAATTTTATCTTATATGATAAATTACTGATTAATATAACATTAAATTTTAAAATCCTATATAAATAACTATATATTATCATTATAGTCTATTGTATCAATACTTATATTAATACTATATCACTATAATATGTAATATAATTATAATATATATTATAGTATATTACAATATATTATTATATACTATAATATATATATACTAAATAATATATTGAAAAAATCGGATCGAACCGTACCGAAACCGATAAAATCAAAAATACCAATTTAGGGGTGTAACTAGGGCAATATCAATTTCTCAAATCTCAAAACTGATATATACCAATTCAGCTAAAAAATATATCTAAAATTAGATCGAATCGGACTAGTTACACCCCTCGTCAAAACTCCATTACCCTTCTAACGAAAAATGCTGACCTGGTTGTTGACTACCTTGCTATAAGCAATCAGAAGACGAAATGTGTCATCTTCTGTACATTCAACATTTAAAGATTTTAAAAAATTAGCATGCCATATTAGCAACAACGATAAAAATAATTAAAAAAAATTAAAATCAAATAAGTATTGACATCTTAGAAAATCAACAAAATAAAGAATAAAAACACAAAGAAAGGAAAAACTATTTACTTTTTCTTTAAAAAAACCATAAAATTAGTTTAAAAAAATAACTTCAAAATCAATAACTTCATAATTAAAAGAACATTGAGATTATTATTAGAAAATAAACAAAATTAAAAAAAACAGATTAAAAAAAAAAAAACCAACAAACTATCCACTGGCGAGGGGTGTACATGCGTGGCTACCCCATTGGACGACAACTTCTTTGGACCACCAGATCAAGGTTGCCCCCGTTGAGTTTAATAATCTGGCCACCCTGAGGTGTGGCTGCCAATGCGCACCCTTTAAGCGGTCAAATCTGGACAGTGCTACCGACAACGGTAGCCGTCCAAGGCCACCACTTGGTGGCCACCCATGAGGGCGGCAGTTTGCTGCTCTCTTTTATTTTTATAATTAATTTGATAAAGTAGTTAATTTTTTGTTTCCTAATTTATCTTAATATAATTTTTTGTTTATTTGATTAACATTTATAACGTTTTTTAAAAACCCTTATTAACTTATTAAATTCCAAGTGTTTAAAGGTAATTCAATGATATTCTTCATATTTTTGCGTTTTTTCTAATATATTTATTTTTGTAAAATGTGTTAGTTTTCTTTCATTTTAATGATTGTAAGGAAAATAATAGAATGTCCTAAGAGTTTGCCTCGTCATTTTGACCAATCATATGCATTGAAATGTTTTTATTTTTTATTTTTTATTTTTTGTTTAACGGTTAAAGAAGTGACTATTAATGTAATGATATTTTTTTATTGTTTAAAAATATTAAAAAATGTTTAAAAAATGGGGAAAAAAAAAATTGACCACAAGCAAGGAATTAGTTCCAAGATGGTCTTTAATAAAACCATCATAGTTGGCAAGCCCCGAATTAATATTCCTTTGAGGCACCATCAATATTTAATTCCATCTTACCAGGAGGGGAAACCATCTATCCAACCAGTAATAGTTTTCTTACTTTTGTTGCAATTTTCGAGATGTGCATAAATATCAAGATTCATTATTCTAGGTAGATTTTTTGTGGACGTATTGAAAAAGTTAATCCACACAGCCATTTAGCAACTTTCCATGTTGTGAACGTGTTTCATATCTTCTGATGCATAATCACCTGCAATCAAAGAAACGTGTGGCTTGGGGGTTTGGAGGAATTTCTTTGATACCTAAGTCAGCAATAGCAAAAGAGATCTTTCTCTAGCTAACAAATTAGATGGGTTTCATTGTCATACCTAGGTAGTATAAATAGAGCCCACGATATTTCTGTTGCTATGTGATAACTTTCTCATCTGTTATTTGAAATTCAAGTCTTGGAATATTGGGACTTAGCTTATTCCGAATAAACCAATGGCTCCTCTTCCCCGAAGTCCTCATACAGCTATTCTTTAAGTGTTAACTCTTATATGCTTGAAATGGACTAGGCCCTTGATTGATGGGTTATTGGGCTGAGCTGTAGCTCAGGTGGGGTGATACGACTTAGCAAGCCATGGAGAGGATTAAACCCTTTCTAGTTATCCCACAAAGTCTCATCACGCGAAACATGATGGGACTTGTAATCATTGCATTGCTTCGTTGTCTAGGTTTTCTGTCTTTTCATGCCCCCTTGTTAGAATGTTGCTTCGTCTTCGCGCTCGTTTGCATACTCCACTTAACTGTCACAGGTATTTATTGTCTTCAAGCACCTTTTTTCCCACTTCTCTTTTGGTTCTCTTCTCTCCTCTCTCGAGCACTCTACTTCTTTGCATCTTCTCTCAAACTTAATCGACTATGCTTCCTTGCATTTTCTCCCAAACTTCATCGTGAGTCCATGGCTTCCTCCAAATGCAATCCTCTGCCTTCATCCCGTAGGGCTGGTTCTTTGCAACCTTGCGAACCTCCTACTCGCCCTGAAGGGGTAGTCGTTAACCCTATCGTAGAGGGGGGATATGTGTTGCTCGCTCAGTTTTCGAAGGCCATCAATGGGTCTGCTTGACCAGCGTCGTGGTGCTGTTGACGTGAGAGGTATGGCTGTTCCAGTTTCTTTGTACCTAGTTATGTTTGTGATGGGTATTTATTGGGTTGAGCTATAGCTCCGGCCCGTGATACGACCTGACAAGCCCTGGAGAGGATTAAACCCCTACCATGATTAGACTTGTAATCATAGCATTGCTTTGTTGTCTGGGTTTTCTGTCCTTTCGTGCCCCCTTGTCAGAACGTTGCTTCATCTTTGAGCCCTTTTGCATACTCCACTTAACCGTCGCGTGTATTTATTGTCTTCAAGCACTCTTTTTCCCACTTGTCCTATTTTGGTTCTTTTTTTTCCTCTCTCACGCACTCAGCTTCTTTGCATCTTCTCTCAAACTTCGTTGACTCTACTTCCCTGCGTTTTCTCCCAAACTTCATTATGAATCAATGGCTTCCTCTAAAAGCAATCATTTGTCTTCATCATGTGGGGTCGGTTCTTTGCGACCACGCGACCGTCCTATGCGCCCTGAGGAGTAGCCATTAACCTTACCGTAGAGGGGGGGATCTGTTCTTGGCTCAATTTTTGAAGGCCATCAATGGCCTTCAACCATCTCTTGTTGCTTTTTTACAGTTGTTCTGCCACTACACGCATACTCCCAGTCATAAGTCAATCACGGTGACACCTGTCACCTTAGACTATAGGCCACACCATAACTATTTCGGGACACTATTCCACAGTTCCCAATACGACTTTTCATGTTCTACGCCCATCAACAACACAATCAACCTTATCTCTGTGATAGGCCACACGGTGTATCGCTTTAACTCATGGAATACACTCCACGTGTACTCCCTTCACACACACTACGACCCATCACCATGACGGTATATGCGTCATATGGTGCATCACTTCAGCACATAGAGTACATCGTATACTCCCTTCGCATACTACACCACACAGAATACACTCCACGTGTACTCTTCTCTTTCCACATTATACCAGGAGAGTATATTTTACATATACCCTTCTTATCCCACACTATGTCACACAGAGCACACTCCACGTGTACTCTTCTCATTCCACATTATGCTAGGAGGGTTTATTCTGCATATACTTTCCTTATTCCACACTACGCGACGAGAGCACACACTCTCTTCCCAATCCACACGACGCCGCGTATTACAGCATAGTCCACAATGCTACACAACACACTTACCAACTACGCCCAACACCTCACATACATCGCACATCACATCACCACACTACATAACAAACTCCACAAATACTAACAGCACAGTCCACAACCAAATCAACTAATTAACATCTAACATAAATAACGAGGGATAGAGGGTTATACCATCAAAGGGATAACCCGTGCATTGCTCACTGACTGTCATAGTCGATGATGTCGAAAGTGTCGTACGTTGTGGCTAACCCACGTACAATGGCTTTTTGGGCATTTGGATAGTTAAGTGTGGTCTTGGAAATGCTCATGGTGGCCTCGTGGTAGTGGTGTGGGGTGCAACATGGCATATCTAGCCGTGTATAGTGGCAGTTAGCCACATGCAGTGGCTATTTTGGCTACTGAAGGTGGCAATTTTTTTTTTGGCTAATTATGATCCTAAGTATCTCAATTAAAATCAAGAAATTTTCGAATTCCATAATCCATTAAATAAAATATTTGGACCCATAGAAAAATCCCATAAATCTCAATTTTAGCCTATTAATAAGATTCAAAATCATCCACTAAATTTTAACGGGCCTTGGCCTATGGGCCTAACTAAAATTCCAAGCCAACCTCAATAAATCTTAAATCATAGGCTCACCCAACATTGCTTATTAAACATAATTTTAAGCCAAATTAAATTATCCTCAATAATCCCACAGTAATTTCACGTCGGGGGTGTTAGATGAACAACCACAGCTAGTAAGCATATAAAAATAATATAGACGTTAGTTTAATATTTTTGGGGCACTTTTATATGGACTGTTACTATTTGAGGCACTAAATTTGACTAATAGCATTAATTCAAAGTAATGTATTAACTACTGCATGCTATACTGGTTATTTATTACGACCAATTATTAAAATGATCACTTCTGAATAAAATAATATTGATGCTATCACAAATCGAGATCAAACATTACTTGCTGCTACATATTGTAAGAGCACTTCCAATGGCTAATCTATATATATTTTTTATCTAAAAAACGCATTACATCCTACTTTTCCTATTTTAACTAACTATTTTTTAAGAGCACCATTCATGATTCAACAACTTATCTAAATTTTTTATATATTTGATTTAAAAATTAAATAAATGAAAAAAGTACTGAGAAAATAATAAAAATAGATAGATGAAAGAAGTGAGAAAAATAAATAATAGAGAGAGATGTGTAAAAAATTTAGGGCACTGCGTAGTATACTATGACAAGCATAGAAAAATTATGATTTTATACTGTTGATCTTCTTTTCATGGGCTTGAAGCAAAACTTTCATAGTTCGGTCTGTATAAAGTCTTCTCTTAAAAAAAAAAAAAAAACAGATAGAAAGAGATCATAGTTCACTTTTAGAAAGATAAACAATAAAAATTAAATAAGACTTTATTCATTGGATTGAATTGATGATGAAGCTTGATTTGAATTATCTCTATCACCCTTTATCTCCCTCTTTAGTGATGGTTGGAGAGGCTTGAGAGGAACTTGTAAGCATTCAGCATCTCCTTCAAGCATTTTGATGACTTTGTTCATTGATGGACGATCGCTAGGCTTCAATTGTATGCACCATAATGCGACTATCATCATCTTCTTACATATTTTCCTTTCATCTTCTGTGGCATCTTGTATTTCTATATTCTTTCCATCATGGAATTGATCATATATCCAAGTTGGGAAGTAAATTTGGCTTAAATGTTCTGTAGATGCATGCAAGTTCTTTCTTCTGCTCACCATTTCCAACAACAACATTCCAAAGCTATAGACATCAGCTTTGTATGAAATGCCTCCAATATTTTTGTAAAGCATTTCAGGAGCCATGTATCCAAATGTTCCTCTTGCACGAGTCAAAGGAACGATACTATCTTCCACCGGGTACAATTTTGCTAAGCCAAAATCTGAAACTTTGGGTTTCAAATTTTCATCAAGAAGAATGTTGTGAGGCTTAATGTCGAAATGTAAAATTTGCATGTCACATCCTTGATGTAAATATTCAATCCCGCGAGCCACTCCTAAAGCAATATCATATGTTTTCTCGTAGTTGAGGATATTTGCTTCTGATGAAAAAATGTGTTTGTTTAGAGATCCGTTGGGCATGAACTCATATATAAGGGCACGCTTTGAACCATGAACACAAAAACCAATGAGTTGCACTATATTCACATGATGGATCCTTCCAATGGTTGCTACTTCATTGATAAAATCTTGCCCATTTGCTTTGGATTGGCTTAACACCTTTACTGCTACAAGATGTCCACTTCGAAGTGTTCCTTTAAATACTGTGCCAAATCCTCCTTCACCCAATCTTTCCCTAAAACCTTTGGTCATTTTCTTAATTTCTGAGAAAGAGTACCTTATTGGCATGAGGTTATTTTGGCTTTGCAGAAATTCCTCAACATCGTCGTACATGGATAAGTGCCTCCTTCGCCATTTATATATCAAAAATGCAATCACAAATGGAGCACCTAATACACTAATTGCCACATGCCATTCTGGAAAGGAAAATACAAATGTAATTATACAAAACCGATCCTATTATTGTTGCACTATTTGTAGTCTAGCTACCTGTTGTCACCATTGTGTCGTACATTTGAAAAAAATATATAGGTAGTATTCACGACCAATTACTCCATTTCAAAATTATTGTTTCGTAGTTTGAGGAATGATTAATTTACTAAAACAATTAAAAACGATAAAAAGAGAGAGATACATGGGATTCTTACCAAGCAGTAATCCAATTAATAAACCTGTAAAATTAGCTGCAAAAGAATTAATGTGCCAACAGTTGTGTTATTACCAAAGAAAACCCATCCAATTATATATAATACATATGATATCTTTCTAGGATAGAAAACTCACATCGTGAGATTGGTATGGGTTCTGCTGGTTTAACAAAAAAGAAAGTTTCACGTCAGCATCTGAATTCAATAATTAACAATTAGGCCTTAATTATTATAATGCTAGCTAAACTAAGATCAATAAATGTTGTTCTAATATATATCATTATAGGAATTACTACTTGTAACGAAAATAGATTCATTTTAATTAGAAATAATCATTTTCATATGAAATAAATGAGAACAAATAAACAATTAAGCATATGTAAGAATTGAACAAATAGAGTTTTGGGTATTCAGTAAGAATTGAGTTTTGTGATGTTAAAGATAAGTTCAACGTTAATCCTCAGAATTAAGCATATGATGAATAATGGTACTACTAATCAGAATCGGGCAATAGAGGAACGTACAGGTAAATTACAGTGCAATCGTCTTAAACTTGTTTGTTGAACCCAAATTATGTCAGTCGTATTGACTAAAAGGATAAATTTAAAACCGCCACTTGGCCCAAAAGGTTAAGGTGTTGGGAAGAGGTAAATTTAATTATTTGCATTTATTTTAGCACTCCACTCACATGTGGGCCATACTCTCCCTTAATAAGTGGGCTAGGGTAACATGTGGAACATTTAATTAATTGAGTGAAGTTTAGAGTCAAGATTCAAATTTAAGATCTCTACTCTGATACCTTGTAAAATCACTACTTGTTTCAAAAGTTTAAGATAGTGAGAAGAAGTAGATTTAATTATTATACTTAATAAAATCTTAGTTTGAAACTTGAGTATAGTTTTCATATTCATTGATTGATTGTCATGAGATGTTGAAAGTGATATTGTTGATGAAGTGGCTAGCAGTTGAAATATCAAATTTGGAGTTGTGTTCAATAATGAGTTGATAATAAACCAAAGCCAACAAAGGCTAACAATAAG